>NC_142936.1:27444178-27491678 GCF_046866305.1 Octopus bimaculoides | reverse complement strand
ACTACTAAGGAAGTTGAAACTGAGGAAGAAGAACGTTAACGACGAGATGGAACGCTTATGCCTATAGTAAATATTGCTTTTAACAGAGACTCTGGGGCAGATAGTAGAAGATATAGTTTACCAACTATGCATAAAATTTCAAAGATTTTTAGAAATTCTGATGGAGATTTTCGAGTTTATCCAAAAAACCAATGATGTGTCACTGATTGATTTTAACATTTTAAGCCCGAATTTGGACTCCATGATATATGATTTGTTTCTTTACCTCCCGGTGAACTAGGGTGGCAACCACAAATGGCGGGGAACTGTTCCAGCAATGGGCAAAAGTTTCATACAAGTGGATACAAACAACCTAAATTTTATCAGAAACCAGTAACATAAGATTAAAGGGGGAACTATACAGTGGCATTTTTGTTCATCCGCCGTTACCTCGTACACCTCACCAATAAAGTACCTGCGATTCATTATAGATCTGAATCTGAAGTGATCTCGATGGTTTCAAAACTGTGACCGATAGGTCTGGAAACTGCATTTTACTGCTATCAGCCGCTTTTGTTTCTCATGTTTTTATTTAACTTTTCGAATGAGATTTGCTACAGCATCTGTGACGACTAGGCTATTTCTCTGAGTAGCTCTGTAGATACCAAAGAGCTTTAAGCTCTGTAAATCCAGCCAAACATGCAGTGGTCTTCTACAGCGGTTATACTGCAATACCAATGTGACAGGTACCTCTTATCGTAATACCTATTTTGTTTCATTTTCACCAATACTGGGCTAAGTATTCTAGAGCGTGCATTTAGCTCAGAATTTCAAGATGTCATATTCCTCTGTCTTCTGTTCTCTATGGCAAGCACTCTCGAATTTTACAGCCTTGTGAACACTGTAATTCACACGGGCAACTAAGGTCTCTCACTAATTTTGATATGAGTAAATATGACATTGTTGCATGCCAATTCTTCGAGAAATTTATATAATGAGATGCAGTAACACTTCACATAGTTATGCCATATTATTTGCTTTTGCGTAATGTCCTGTTTTATTGTTGAAGTAGCAAAGCAGAGAAAAACTGTCTCTTCATTAATATTTTTGTTTATATTTTGCTTGGCGTTCTCAATGTCAGTGGGCGTGTACGACGTCGTCTTCTTGTTGTTATCATTAATAATATAACTCCAATGTGCTTCAGTGTTAATTGCTATAGTAAAATAATTTTCACTCATTTATTACGTTGGCCGTGGTTGGGAATTTAGAACCATTATTTATTGTTTATTTATTTTTGTTGCTTGAGAATTGTATTTACCTTATCATTATAGTTGTGGGCTTTCTTGTTATCATAGTAAAGGTCATTCGGCTATGGGTGTGTCAAACTGAAAAGCAACAACAAAACTATATTTATTCTTTCATTTCTACACCTATTTTGCCCTTCACTCATCATCTTAAAAAGAGACCGATGGAATAAGTATAAACACTGGGGTCGATTTCTTCGACTAAACCCTCCAAGACGGCGCCCCATTTTGGCCACAATCTCATGAGTGAAACAAATATAAGAAATACAAAGAGATAATACAAAAGATCTTATAACATCGTCATAGCAGATACGAGCTTCTATTCATGTTAGTAATATCACTAAACCTCTTTGTCGGCTGATGCACATTTCCAAAAAGACATACAAACATACTCTTTGCCCCATCAATCTCAGGTATACATGCATTCAGATACATAAAAGTAGCATGCTGATAGCCTATAACTAAATTTTCAACTATGATAAAAGGAATAATTTTATTTTCGTTGGATGAGGTAGTCAATAAAAGAACGTGAAATATCTGTACGAACAATATGTACGATGAAGTAGAGTGTGTTAGTTTTGTTGGTTGGAATTAAACTGTTCCAAAGGAACACAAAAACCTGAAAATATCAAACATATAATTTTCTATTCTCTTTTAGACAACGGTAGTTCCTAATCTGACTCCCTAAAATTCCTTAGAAAAACCTGAAATTCTAGCTACGTGTTTGATGAATTACTTCAAAAACGACACCTCTCCACGACACGTAAACAAAATAAATTAATTTATGATTAATATATCGTATTTCTTTTACGACCATGTTTCCCGAGAGACAAAGATAAATACACACACACACACACACACATACAAACACACACACACACACACACACACACACATATATATATATATACACACACAAATTCACATGGTATATTTCATTTATATTTTTGTTCTGTCATTACAGTGATATTTCAGGGCTATTAAAAATATATCGAAGATGCTGTTGTTAATTAAATGGCTGGTCTGTCCGATGATTAATTCCTATGTGTGCCATTGGAACTAAAGTTATTAGTTTGCATTTCATACTTGATATAATTACAGTGATACTTTATATGGAACGCCAAATATAAACGAAACTAGACCTGTGAAGCAGTAAATCATAACATTTCTCACGGGATATGAATATGGAGACAATTTCTTGGACATTGCTTCTAAATTTAATCTTAAATATTTGATCAAATAAACAGCTTCTCTGATGTTTCCCAGCCGAAACTTTCGATTCCGGGTTTAATGTTGATTACAGTTCTCAGTTCAGTGTATTTTATAGACGCCGCTCCCAAGAGACGCGTAAGTGTGATGAAAGCTCATTTATATTTGGTTCGTTTAGAATAACAAATACAATACACTAGATGAATTGTATATGTTATTGAAGTTATAATAAGTGTGTGTGAATTATTAAATATTTAGGTACATCTTACGTAGATTTCACTATCAGAAAGTTATTGTTATTTATATAATGTAACTTAGATAATCACGACTTAGAGTAAAATGATCATAGACGACGCGAAACGTTGATACGGAACGTAACTGATGATACAAGAAATGTCGAGAGAATCAACAATCGTTGTGTGTGTGTATTTGTGTGTATATGTATATATATGTATGCATATGTGCGTATATGTGTGCGTGTATATATATATATATATATATATATATATATATATATATATATATATCCACCCCTAGGGGTCAGCCACACTTAAGTGGCAATATACTACACTTTATCGTGCAGTTACTGTTAATATTTCATTTAGAGAATTAACATTGCTTATATATATATATATATATATATATATATATACACTTATATATATATATATATATATACTTATATATATTTCTTTTTCTCCCCTCCTTCTTTTCTGTCCCCTGTCTATCTTTCTTTCCTCCTCCCTTCTCCCCTCTCATGCCCCCCTTCTCATCTGCTTGTTGATCACACGTGACTACAAGCCATTTTCCCCGTCTCCCTGTCTTTTTGGGACGGGTCGTCTAACCAGTTGGACATCATTTTTGTTTTCTATTTTTCTCTTCTACTACTTTTTCCTCTTCTATTTATTCTATATCCTTTCAAAATTTCTCCCAGGCGTTACCCATTACAATTCTTCTTGGCCTAACGGCCCTTAATGTCTATCTTAGTCGATTATTTACTTTGTACCTCCATTCAGGTGTCGTTTGTTCGTTCTAAGCCATAACTCTCCATAGATTTTATATTTTGAAAATTTCTGGATGCTGTTGTTTTATGAAGTTTTCCTGTCATGTCGTTGAAAGCTCGAAACAAGTAGTAATAAACAGTCGACAACTGAGAAGGAGTTAGTCTTCCTTCGGTATTTTGTCGTCTACGTATCTCTGTGTGTTTATGTATTTTCCCTCGATGGTAACATCCTGTACTTAATGTGTATTTTTAATTATATATATATATGAGTCTGTGTGTGTGTGTGTGTGTGTGTGTGTGTGTGTGTGTGTGTGTGTGTGTCTGCGTGCGTGCGTGTGCGTGTGTGCGTGTGTGTGCTTGTGTATGTGGATACATAAACTCGCACACACACATATATATGCACTGGAAAATATCTGTCAATAATCAGGTTTCTAGATATGTAAGAGTTTTATTTTAATGTATTACCGGCACAAGGCCTAAAGATGAATGTAAAGAGTTGCATATTACAAGTTTAGCTTCAACTATAATAATATTATATTAGTAATTGATATAGGATAAGTAGTATACATACAAAACAACCTGTTCAGATTATAAATATTAATAGTTTTATAAACCACAGTTACAAAAATTTAGTAAAGTAAAATATTCCGAAGCATGTACATGCTCGCACGTATACATACATTCATGAACTCATTTACAAATACACAGCTATGGTCACGTACATTGCAAAAATGATTCTACTTTAATATTTAAGATAATATATCTTTCATTTTCTTTATACCAAACATAACTTTTTATGTTGTACAAAGGAAAATTTCGTGTTAGGAGGAAGGAAACGAAAAAATATTTTTGTTATAAGCTTTATCATAGCAGTCTTTGCACAGTTTATAATCGAAGCAAATATATTTCCGGTTATCAGGTACAAACTTTGTTCTATTCATATAACGTCTCAGATATTTGATATCGGTGATAGTTATTTATTGTATTATACATGTGTTTTTGCACTCTGCCCATTTCCTTATATTATAATGAAAGGCAAAGAAAAGCTGTCGAATCTGAATATTAATATCAAAATAGAATATAACACGCTTTGTAATATTTTCATGTAAGTTCAAGAGAGTAGGCAGTTTTATAAATTTTAAGTACTTTTGAAGTATGAATAAATATATTACTATATAGGACACATGACATATTTAGTAAAGTTAAACAGCATTCATCCGAATAATGTTAAGGACCTCGCTATATCTATATGGATCAAAAGTACACATCACAAAGAAGTTCCATGAGTTTACCCTTTGGAAGATGCCGCAACCAAAGCATATCTGAATTGATAAGAAAACATGATACGTTGACAAAGTTATTAAAATTTCCTAATACTTTTAAATGTATACCCCTCGGCATACCGATACTCGGATCATTATTAGCGTGCATGTATACATGAGTTACTCCAAAATATATGCAGAAACGCCCGCATGCAAAAAACAGACGCACACACACATTCATTCACAAACACACACGCACTCCAGAAGATATATACGCGCCAGAAACGGTGTTCAAAAAAGGACTTTTCATTTGTTACTAATAGTCGTGTGTCTTTCAAAGAACATTTTGCAAATACATGAAATACATGTTTAAATATGTACGTATATATATATATATATATATATATATATATATATATATATATATATATATATATATATATATATTTTTTTTTTTTAAGTTTCAGCTTAGAGCTGCGGCCATGCTGATGCACCATGCAGTTATGTTACTGCGGATGCCCATTAGGCACATATTGTAGTTGTCCATAACATCTTTATCAACATGTATGTGTTTACGTAGGTACATTCGTACGTATATATGTATGCATGTATGTCTGTAGGTGTGACTGTCTGTCAGTATATCTGTTTATCTATCTATCTATCTGTCTGTCTGTTTTTCTGTCTCTCTTTCCATCTCTCTCTCTCACACTCTCTCGCTACATATGTATATATCTATATATATATATATATATATATATATATATATATATATATATATATATATATATATATATATATATAATTATTATTATTATTATTATTATTATTATTATTATTATTATTGAGTGAGAGGGCAGTGTATGGCATGAAAGTGACACTGGGGTAAAATATACGAAGACCAGAATACCCATCATGACTACCCGTCTGATAAGGGTACACCAGGCACATGCATCACAACCATATGTGCGCGACATGGTGATCTTATATCAAGATAAACAGCGCATGAGTAGCCTATCCCGTTCAAAAGTTCCCCGAATAAGTTTGTTTACGGATGTTGAGCAAAACACCCATATTTCCAAAGGTAAATTATTCAAACCCAAAGAATTCCTCTCAACACATGGCTATGATGCTCCCCCACTACTCCTGCTCATGATCAGAGATGCACATTGCAGCCCCTATTTGTTCCACGCACTTCTCGTGATTGTTGCTCATTGTTCCCAGGACTCCGACAATTATTGGTAGTACTGCTACATTTTTCATTGACCACATCTGCTTAACTTCTCAAGCTAACCTTTTATATCTCTCGAATGTTCTTTCTTCTTTATCGTATAACTTGTTGTCAGCTGGGCATGCTATATTTATGCCCCAGCAGAGTTTGATTTCTTTCTTAATTAAGACTATTTTCGGGTTCCTATTCTCAATCTCATGGTCGCACTGAATCATAAAATCCCATAGGATCTTTGCATTCCTATTTTCAAAAATGCCTTCAGGTTTGTGGTCGTACAAATTTTCTACTCTGTCAGGTCCATACTTGTTGCAAGGTGTCCAATGGACAAGCCTGGCTATATTGTCGTGGCGCCTCTTGTATTCCTTCTGGGCTAGTGGCGTATTTGTCCAAAGATTCTGCACTTATCACTTTTTGATATGCTGTCATTTCTGTATGTTCTGTAGTTTGTTCTTAGTGCTTGCTCTTGGGCAGCACAGATTAGAGCCTCCGTCTCCGGTTTTGAATCACTTTAAGTCATCTACAGCCATCTTTCCCCTGTGTCTGTCTTATCTTCAACATCCCTATGGAATTAACCATGCATTCGTTTCTTTACCCATCTATTTTCAGTTTCATTCCGTTTCAATTTCTTGTATAGTGCTTTATCTTTGCAATCTGTCATCCTACACAAGCCTGACCTTTTTACTTCTAGTAATAGTGATGTGATTCTGTGGCATTTTTTACATACCATGCTATGTTGTTTTCGTCTTCTCTAATGCTGTGTTCGCATCCAATAAGTCCTCTTCCCCCTCTTTTTCTTGGTATATACAATCTGTCTGTGTCATTGTTTGGGTGGAGTGACCCGTATCTACTTAGCAACTCCCTTGTCTTTCTGTCTAAGCTTTTTAGTTCTTATTCTGTCCATTCGATTACCCCTGCTCCATATCTAAGGAGTTAAACCGCCCAGGTGTTGATACCTTCGATCTTATTCCGTCCGTTTAATTTCGACTTAAGGAACCGTCTCAGTCTTATTATTATTATTATTATTATTATTATTATTATTATTATTATTATTATTATTATTATTATTATTTATTATTATTATTATTATTATTATGATTATTATTATTATTATTATTATTATTATTATTATTATTATTATTATTATTATTATTATTATTATTATGCTGTTTTTTTTTCTTTCTTCAAATTTTCTTCCATTTCTTGCCGAGTGTTTTCCCTAGACCTAGGACAGAGAAGCTCATTGTATGCATTCACAGTTTACATACGCAAATTCACAGTTAAAATATGTATTTAAAATAATTAATAAATAAGTAAATTCAGGAATGGATGTTGTTTTCACAGCGATAATTCTCAGTACATGAGTCGTTGTAGTTAACATGATTTTTTGAATTTCCTGTAGGGATGGTAAGTCTGGTATCATTTTCAAATAGGATTCAGTACCTTTTTTTAATCATTTCTAGAGATACTACTATCACTGGTACGGCAGTCGCCTTGAGATGCCACATCTTTTCAATTTCTATTAGCAAGTAGGAGTGGCTGTGTGGTAAGTAGCTTGCTTACGAACCACATGGTTCCGGGTTCAGTCCCACTGCGTGGCATCTTGGGCGAGTGTCTTCTACTATAGCCTCGGGCCGACCAAAGTCTTGTGAGTGTATTTGGTAGACGGAAACTGAAAGAAGCCCGTCATATATGTATATATATGTATATGTATGTGTGTGTGGGTGTATATGTTTGTGTCTGTGTTTGTCCCCCCACCATCGCTTGACAACCGATGATGGTGTGTTTACGTCCCCGTAACTTAGCGGTTCGGCAATAGAGACCGATAGAATAAGTACTAGGCTTCCAAAGAATAAGTCCTGGGGTCGATTTGCTCGACTAAAGGCGGTGCTCCAGCATGGCCACAGTCAAATGACTGAAATAAGTAAAAGAGTAAAAGAGTAAGTTTTTATATTTACTGGTCTTGTAAAATTCTTTCGTCGCTATATTATGACCACAAGGAATACTCATGTCAATTAATAAACACATCTTTTTTTCCTGATCTTTTATAATAATGTCTGGTTTATTAGCTTTTAACGTTTTGTCTCTATGTACGAGGAAGTCGCAGAGAATCAACACATTTTCTTCCTCAGTCACAGCTTCAGGATAGTGTTTATACCATTTGTCAGCGGTTTTGATCTTATAAAGCCGACATATTGTCCAGTGTAAATACTAGCCGACTCTGTCATGTCTTGTTTTATATTCTACAGGTGCTAAGACTCTACACCCTGAGATTAGGGGGTCTATAGTTTCAATCTCATCGTTACACAATCGGTATTTTGGGTCAGGTCCATTTTTTATCACATTGGCTTGGTAGTTCCGGGTTAATAAGCTTTGGTTTTGAGCAGCTAATATGAAACCGTCACTATCTGCTTTTAGCCTTGAGCTTCGTAAACATTGATGCGTGTGTTTCTGGTCGACATCAAATTGTTTACTACAGGCCACCTACTTGCCATGCACAGGTTTCTGTTCCCATTTACTAGCTAATTTTTCATGCGCTTTGCAATTCATTTTATTTTCTTTGCAGCAGCAGTTGGCGCATTTCCTTCAGCGTGATCAATCTGGTGGGTATCTAAGAGATCAGTATAATAATAATAATAATAATAATAATAATAATAATAATAATAATAATTATTATTATTATTATTATTATTATTGTTGTTGTTGTTGTTGTTGTTGTTGTTGTTGTTGTTGTTCTTCTTCTTCTTCTTCTTCTTCTTCTTCTTCTTCTTCTTCTTCTTCTTCTTCTTCTTCTTCTTCTTCTTCTTCTTCTTCTTATTATTATTATTATTATTATTATTATTTATTATTATTATTATTATTATTATGAAAGAGGAACATTGGTAAACGGTTATATTCATTTCTCTACGAATTTGTATGCTTTTGCATTTTGTGTGTAAAAGTACATTTTATGTGTAAAAGTAAAAAGACAGATACATGCGTACACGTACACACACAAACACACATATATATGTTCACACACACACACACACACACACACACACACACGCACAGACACAGACAAAAAAACACACACACACACACACACACACATATATATATGCATATAGCTGAGGCATATTCCCTTGAGAATGTATTAGAGTACAAAATAGAGCTCGTTCACCTTTAGAATTACCAGATAGCTGGCAGTATTATGCTATACAAGCAATTCTAGGCTTAGGCATCCCTCATGTGTGAAGAGTAAAAACGAAAGAATAAATAGAGTCAAAAGGAAGTGGGAGTACGATTCGACAGCTATTTAATGACAACTACACATGTTTTGATACAACATAGAACCATATCTATACAGGATTTAAATTTAAATTAAGTAAGGGTTTACCTGTGTAATAGGACCTAGTTGTATCTCCTCAGGTGATATATATATAATCGCTGTCTCCGTAAGTAAATGTTGGATTTCTATGAGTACATAATCCTTCCATGTTAATTGCGCAGGAAAAAATAGTGAAGTGTCTGTCACCCGATGAACGATTTCCTAGTTACTTAACCCTCAAATAGAGAACATACAACTGATTTCCTTCACAAACTGGAAACATCAACTATTAACACATTCGAAAATTAAGTGATAACCGTGAATGATAGCTTTGTTAGGATATTTGTGTTTTAGACGTTCGTCAGTAATTAAAGAACAGTTTTTTTTCCAGCTTAATACAGCATGTATCATCTGGACTGAAATAAATTTAAATGATAGACTACATTTAACCATAAAAAAAGGGGATGTATGTGATTTCCTTTCACACATCGTCTGCATTGTGACATTTCTGATGCAACATCTAAAGCGCAAATATACAAATTAAGATAGGTGCTACTATCGTAGTTTCATTTCTGATCACATGCGAGTTTCAATTTTACTATTGTTAAAATTCGAGCTATCATCTATGTCTTCTACGTCTATTTCTGTCGCCAATAATTAAGAAATATATGCAATAAAAAAGTAACGATGCATTATATTATTAGGCAAAATTTAATTATCTTTATGATAAACAGAAATTTAGGCGCTATATATGCATAGTTTTATACTTGAAATAGTTTCAGAATGACGGATATAGATAATCTATTGACAGTTATACAGCTGTAATTAGTTTCCCCATATGATCCCTTTACAGCACTATATGTTTACAAATCATTACATGAAAATCAGAGCAAGCAATAGTGTTTATATTTTTAGATTTTATTTTCAATAAGAGTATTATTTTTTTAAATTTCACTTTCAGAATTGAACAAACTTCAACAAAATCTTAGCATTAGGTTTGAATTTTCGAATTTTCTCAAGTGTTTTAATATGAATAATGTTGCTATGTTTATTTCCCTATGTTCCGTAGTAGATGGCAACTGATTACAATTTATGCAAGCAGCGTTTACTACAGATGTGTCAAACATACAGAATAATTACTTCACAACAGTGAATTTATTCGTTCCATTGAGTTACATATATTGATGAGATGATTATGGTAATGACAACAGAGTAATATGGAAAAAATTAAGAGATCTTACTTGAATGATGTTACTATGTTTCCATGAAAATAGAATTATTTATTGAAAGCATGCTATTTACATATAGAGTATCCGTGCAGGAGCCAACACAGTTATAATGCTGGTGATGATAATCATTAAATATATCAAACTATTCCGAAAAATTTGTTAATGTTAATGATGTTCTGACAAACGTTTGAGATATTTCTTCTAAGCTGTAGTCATATATAGGGCACTGTTACATTTATAAACGTCTAGAATACATCACAATACACTTTGTTATTCTTAGTTTTGAGCATGAGCGTCACACTGAATTTTCTTGAAACTAATCTATTTGCATATAGAATGTATGGACAGTCTATACAGATATTTAGCTTTGATATTTAGATATCAAAAATTTTTTTAGTTCACTTTCATTAAATTCAATTATTTGCTGTTAAGTTTATCCAATATGTGAGCTAATGTTCTCACCAGACATAACACAGGAAAATAAAATGAAAAATGACCTTAATAAGGTGTTGCCCAATATAAAAGTAACGCCAAACAAGGACATTGATATTCTCGATTCTCCTATGCATTCATGCATGCATGTATGTATGTATGTATGCATATATGTATATAGGTATGTATGTATGTATGTATGTATGTGTGTATGTATGTATGTGTGTATGTATGTATGTATATAGGTATGTATGTATGTATGTATGTATGTATGTCATTGATGCTTTTTATTTCAAGATTTCATGCCAATAGTGAAAGAGCCGGTTTCTAGCCTAGATTCAAGGCTCATGCATTGGAATTTCAACATTATCAATGATATTTTGTATGTATGTATGTATGTATGTATGTATATGTGCAGATTTGTGTGTTTTGCTTTGTGTATGTATTTTCATACATATAGTTGCATATCTAGACATGCTCATATATATTTCAATGATAAACTTCTGGAAAGATTTACTAATTTTTACAATTCCAGTGATCGGTTGCTACATATCCAAGGGCCACAACAATTACAGGTATAAACTTGAAATTTTAATCTGAATAGAGTAACTGTAGATTTCTCTATAGTTCAGCGTATGTGTTCTCTTTTTCACTGATCTTCAGCTTCATGTAAACATCCGCTGGACAGCTATTTTCTACAACTATACACAGTTCGTTTGGGCTTACATTTTACTGAGGACTTCACTGGGACATTCAACCGATACTCCTTTCTATTATGAGTGGCTATGGTTTCTTAATTATTTGTCGTCGGAGTTATCCTTCTGACGGATTTTATTATAGAGTGCCCTAGCTACATCATGTCTCATCGGTAGATGATACTGTGATGACATTTTCGGACTATGTCTTTTTTCCGAATTCGTGTGGCTCTCTGGGTATCTCTCCGCGTGGGCTAATATGTGTATCATATATTAAAGTACAGACATGTTGCAGAAATCGATAAGAGACGATTATCAATGTCATGAGAGGTGCACTCTGCACTAAAATAATGTTGGCTGCAGCATAGTGAACATCACTAGATTGATATGAAAATTTGATAATTGCCCAGAGGAGATGGCCTGTCTTATAAATGTCTCGTATCGCTTATTGGTGTGAGATGATGCTGTCATTTTACAACAGAAACATTTCGGAGTTTCCTATCCATACAACGAATATTACGACAAGGGGCAGAAACAACAAGCGGCAGATTAAGCGTCGATGTTTCACGATTAGCTTTCAGACAGTTTTAATTGAAACTACTTATGTTGCCGTGAAGTCAACGAGTTCCTTCACTTCGTGGCAATGATAATTTCAACAATATTTGAACCGGCTTCTATCAATAGGAAGATACGACGAATTAAACTTCATGCGAATGATTAGCATTTCTATGCTGTTATTATTGATAGCCGCGTACTTTAATTTGGATTTGTAATATATATGTGAATCTCTTAAGGTCATATAAATCATATGAAATAATTCCACAAAAAATTACCTTCTGTGTACTTTCTGCTATTGTAGATGATTTGTTTATTTATATTATATGTGGAATGTAAATGCATTCTCGAAAAAACTCACCACCTAAGCATGTGTATGTGTGTGTGTGTGTATGTGTGAGTGTGTGTGTGTATGTGTGTGTCTGTGTGTGTGTTTGTATGAGTGTGTTTGCCTTTGTGTTTTAGGAAATCATCGTGAATAACAATCGCAATGAGTAGCAGTAATTGATGAGTTTTACAAGCTAAAGCATCACAGCGTTATGCGAAACGTTCGAATTAAAAGCACTACAGACATTATGGCGCTTAATTCTTTCATAATTTAAATCAAATTCAAGCATGATTTAACCTCCATTTCTAATAGATCAAGCAAAATTATGGAACACCTTTCTAGAAGTGTATCTCTATAAGGTAAAAGTGATGTGGGAATTAAAACGAATGAAAATATTTCGAGTCATTTGAATTATGAACATATTATCTACTACGGCAATCGATGTGTATCGACGAAAATATGTTTTCAATTAAGCTGAAAGTTATCTGAAATCTAAAGCTTGTAGAAAGAAAGAATGTAATTTAAAAAAAAAAAATTCGTTTGATTATAACTAATGCGACAAATCTTCAGACCAAAGAGAATAGAATTTATTATGATTTTAAATAATGGACTTAAGGTAATGGCTACGAGCACTTATTCAAATATATGTAAACAAATTTTAAACAATATTTAAAAAAAATAATCCCCACCTTCGTACCACCGGCTTTAGAATATATTGGCTCCCCTCTTTTATCTATATTATTTCGAATATTTGCATATCTTTAGATCATTGCATAAAATTTACAAATATTATCCTAAAACGATGTAAACGACTTTATATTCCTGGACATTGTTTTCATCAAAATACATATTATATTTTCAAAATAACAGTTTACAGCGTATTCTTCTGAACTAAGTATTAACTAAATTGATTGCTTTCGGAAAAAAGTAACAATTTGAAAGTCTCACGCGAAACAAATATATTGTTGTTTAACAGTATTTTTTCTTTATACTTTCAAATACTTTATAACTACTAAATAAAACGTGAATGATCATACAGACTATATAATTTGGAATACTTGTATCTTTCGAGTTACATTTATTAACCACCAGAGAATTAATTTACATATATAACACATTCAATTTCTTTATAACATACGCCATTCGCGCGAATATTGACTTCATTACTGTGTTATAATATCTATACGATATGGTAGTTAAAGACTTTCGGCGCTATTCTTCTTAGCGCGTACTTGTATGTAAATTTTCATTCATTAATGAATGTCCCTTATATTATCTATATAAGTTAAATATGATAAATATCTAGCTGTATTAAGAATGACAAACATACACATACATACACATAAACACAGGCATAGACATATGCACATACAAGAATTAGTTTATATATGATATATTTCAAATTTATATATGCCTCTATGTATGAATGTATGTACGTGTGTGTGCGTGTGCGTGTGTTTGTCCAAATTAAGAGATCAGGGACGGAGAAGGGAGTAAGTTAATGAAGTGTTTGAGAAAGTAAGGAAGCAAAAGAAATGAATGGTTATAATAGTTATGTTGTTAAGCAACATGTGGGGAATTAGCATCAACGGCTCTTTGCAAGCCTAAGACGAGTTCAATTCTGTGGATGTCAACTTCGCGTTTCGCCACTCCTGAGGTTGGTAAATAACGAACCGACCAAGTAATGAGACAATAATTATTCTCTCTGTCACAACACTCCACATTGTATATCGTGTGCAGAAATGAAGTGTTACAAAATTGGGGAGGGCTGACTTCGCACAGACTAATTTGTACATCGGAAGGCACATGTCCCAAGAGTACCCTCGAGACAAAATCGAATATGGATAATATAGAACAATTTATATCGAGAATCAACTTATAGAAGAGAGATACGGTTATTCTTTATTTCATCGAATATACATATATGCCAATATACATATACGCACACTTGTATAAAATAATAATAATAATAATAATAATAATAATAATAATAATAATGATCTGTCCAAAACAGGCAGAACTAGTCATTTCAGTTAGGAAAGTGAAGTAAATCAGCAAAAAAATAAAAATGAAATAAAAATAAAATTAGCAACTGGAAGGCCCCTGAACAAGATTGAGTTCAAGGCTATTGGATCAAAAGATTTGGTGAATGTGATGTACGAATAGCTGCGCAACTCAACACATTGTTAAATGCCGACCAACTAACACCATGGTGGTTGACGGTGGGTAGGACAGTGCTGTGCTTGAAAAAACATCGAAAAAGGCAGTACGGTAGACAATTACAGGCCGATATCCTGTTTTTCACTTATGTGGAAATTACTGACTGCAATACTCGCAGAGTCAATGTACGAATATCTGGTAAAAAATGGAGTTCTACCACATGAGCAGAAGGGCTGAAACCGTAAGTGCAGAGATACCAAGGATCAAATCCTGATAGACAAAACTGTACTTAGAGACTGCAAGAGGAAGAAAAGTAACTTAGACATGTCATGGATTGACTATCATAAGGTGTACGATATGATAACACATTCTTGCATTATGGAATGTATGAACCTATTTGGTGTTGCATCAAATGTTGTGCGATTGCTTGGAAAAAGTATGGCGAATTGGAGGACGGACCTGACAGAATATGGAAGAAGTTTATGGACAGCAGAATTCAGGAGGCGCATCTTCCAGCGGAATGCCTGTCCCCACAGATCTTTGTACTGTAATTGATACTACTTACACTAATTCTGAGGAAATCAAAAGCTGCGTATGTGTTCAAAAACCGGCATCGAAAAGTCAACCATTTGTTATTCATGGTTATTCAAAAAGAAGGAGTAACACGATTAGATAGAGAGAAAAATGAGCTTTAAAATGATATATAAAATCAAAGTAATTTAACGAAAATTAATTTGAAAATACATCATGTAAAACCAAAATTTATATATATATATATATATATTATTTACATTATCTACATTTGACGGATATTCGTCCTCATCTTGTTTGTTGTTAACACAACGTTTCAGCTGATATACCCTCCAGCCTTCGTCAGGTGTCTTGGGGAAATTTCGAACCTGGGTTCTCATTCCTATCGATGTTACTATTATTATTATTATTATTATTATTTTTCCATACATGATCAGCTATACCCGATTTATCGATATCTCCTCGTGTCACAGCTTTGCGATGTTCTTCTACCCTTATTTTGAGGGAGCGACATGTTTCGCCTTTGTATAACCTACCACAGCTGCATGGGATGGAGTACACGCAGTTTTTGGTCATATTCTCTTCTGTTGGTGGTTTTACCCGAAGGAGATATTTGCGAAGTGTTGTTTTCAAGAGCAATACAACACTTCGCAAATATCTCCTTCGGGTAAAACCACCAACAGAAGAGAATATGACCAAAAACTGCGTGCACTCCATCCCATGCAGCTATCGATAAATCGGGTATAGCTGATCATGTATGGAAAAATGGAAACCACCTCCCCCTGTGGGATGAAGTTAAAATAATAGACAGGGAACAACACTGGAAAATACGAAAACTAAAAGAAGTAGCACATATGCTAGGACACAACAACCTCCTAAGCAGACCGAGTGCAGATATGAATAGCATATGGGAACCGGTATTGAGGAAGGATAGAAAAATAATAGATTTATAAGCCTTAAAATTCACCCCATAATTGCCCACGGGCATATGGCGTAGTGGTTAAGAGCGCGGGCTACTAACCCCTAGGTTCCGAGTTCGATTCACGGCAGCGACCTGATTAATAATAATAATAATAATAATATAATAATAATAATAATAATAGTAACATCGATAGGAATGAGAACCCTGGTTCGAAATTTCCCCAAGACACCTGACGAAGGCTGGAGGGTATATCAGCCGAAACGTTGTGTTAACAACAAACAAGATGAGGACGAATATCCGTCAAATGTAGATAATGTAAATAATATATATATTAACTATATATATATATATATATAGTTAATGAAAGTAAATAACGTTGGTAGCGGCACAGAAGTATATTTTAGGGAATGTTTCGATATATCCATCTAATCAAATATAAGAAATATTAAAAAGAATTTGTGGGAGCGGAAGTGGGGGTAGTCAGAGAATGGAGGTGGGAGTAGTCAAAATCATTTTTTGGCGAGTTTAGCAGTTTGTATCCAAATTTGAGTATTCAATGAAATTTGGTTTTAGTCAGTCTCTTATAAATGTATGTGTGTGTTTGGAATCTCTTGTCCAAAAAAAAAAAAAAAATTCTGTTTTTCTTTCTCTCTTGAGAGAGAAATGTTGAATTTTTTTTACGGATAGTTATTCGGAGAATAAGTGTGGAATCATTTACCATTTGTTTTGCTGTATATGTGTATGTGTGTGTATGTGTGTTTGTACGTGAGTTTACTTGGGGGAGTAATTTTCTTTTTATCTTTTTCCTATTGAGAGGATGTGGTCAGTAGTTCTGACCAGCTGTGTGTGTGTGTGTGTGTGTGTGTGTGTGTGTGTGTGTGTGTGTGTGTGTGTGTGTTGTTTTTGTCTTTCGGAAATATGTATTTGTAGCGTGTATGTTGTTTTGTCTCTCTGTCAGTATATTTTTAGTGGTATATGTGTGTGTATCTGTATGTGCGATTTTGTTTTGATGGTGTACGTGTGCGCATATCCATGTGTATTTTTCTTGTTTTTTGGAAACACGTTCTCGAATTTGTGGTGTATGGATTTATGAAGTGAGTTTTTGGTTTGATGGAGATGATTTTTTCTGTGTTTTATTGTGGTGTGTGTGTTTTGTTTTATGGAAATGTTTTGTGTGTGTGTGTGTGTGTGTGTGTGTGTGTGTGCGCGCGCGCGCGCATATAATTTTAGTGTGTGCGTGTTATTGTAGTGTGAGTTTCTCTGGTGCATGTTGCGTTTTATAGGAATGTTTTGTGTGTGTGTGATTTTGTGGTGCGTGTGTTATTCTGGTTCGTGAGCTATTGTGGTTTGTATGTGTGTGTGCGACAGGTCCTTAATTATTGAGTAATGGTGGGTGTTTTGATTTTTAGCTGGTTTGTATTCTTTTATGAATTGAATTCTTGTTTATTCTCTGTTGTTGGATGAAAATGTCCGAGCATTTGTAGAGGCGGGAAGATTTTAAAATTGGGTAAGGTCATTCCCGCACAGTTTGCAGTGTGTCTACTTAGGAGAATCTTCGTTGTGCTCTCGTCTCGGATCTGTTGGCGGTGTATCGTCATTCTTTTGTGTAATGAAACACTTGTCTGTTCAATGTAGTTTTGCTGGCATCCACATCATATTGTGCAAATTAGGTTTTAGGAGTTACAGGTAATATTTACTTTTACTTTAAAGGTTCGTCCATCTTTAAATATGAAGTTTGGTCCTTCTATTAGGGTTAAGCAGGTGCTGCAATCTTTTTCTTTCACATTTTATCACATTTAGGTTGGGGATTTGCTTATGGGTTTTTGTTTCATTTAAGATTTGCATGAAGGTTTGGGGCTGCCTTTTAGTTTTGATAATTTGATATGTTACCCAATTTTTTATATTTTTTTCATCGCCAAATAGATTGAGCAGAATTTTGTCTATAAAGTCAAATATTTCAGGGTTTCTGGTATTGAACGTTGACACATATGGAAACATATTTTTCTTTGTTTTGCTTTTCGTTTTCCTTAGTTCCTGGGTATCAATATATTTTGCCCTGTCTATTCCATTGATGATTAAGCCGAGTGGGAATGCTTTTCGGATAGTATGTTTTTAATTTCTTCTCGTCTTTGTTCACACTTAGACGGGTCTGACACAATTGTACAAATTCGTTTTGCCAGGTTAAACGGAATATTCAGTTTGGTGAATATACAACTGGCAAATAATTACACCCTAATTTACTAAATAAACTTAAAATCATTCAACCATTTTCTGTCAATAGAAAAAAGGAAAAAAGAAAACTGTTTTGACAATATATGCCAATCACACACACAGAGCTGGTTAAACCAGGAAGAGAGGTTTCCCATTCGGTTCAGAAGACTTCTTGAAACTTGAACTCTTGAACCTACATAGGCAAAACATTTATAAGAGACTGACTAAAGAAAAGTTTCATTCAAAACTCAAAATTAGGTATAAAATGTTAAACTTCACCAAATTTTTTTTTTCACTGACTCTCCACAAAATTCTTTCTATTTCTAACAGTTGACAAGATGGATACATCGAAAGCGGTAATATTTTATTAAACACCCTCTGAAAAATACTTCGGTGCTTTTTACAACGTTCTTTCTTTTTTTTAATAGTTATTTTTATACAGTTGTCAACTGTGGAACCTGACTGTCACTACATAAACCCGATGACCGCGTAACGTATGAGCGTACTAGTATATATATATATATATATATATATATATATATATATATATATATATATATATATATATATATATATATATATATATATGCAAACGCGTGTTTGGGTGTGAATGTTTGTGTGTGTGTGTGTGTGTGTGTGTGTATGTGTGTGTGCGTGTGTGTGAGTGTGTGTGTGTGTGTGTACAAAGACAGACGTTGACGAATGTAAAAAATGTTTTCATCTTCTGAAAAGCATGCTGTGATTCTGCTGCTGAAACGATCAGAATCTATGCTAGTTTATACATTGTTCTACATTTACGTTTTCATGAGATATTTCCCAAGTATTGTATCTGCTTGCATAAATGCGTTGTTTTAAAAACTAATCATAAACCATTCGAAAAAAACTCTAAAGATAAAACTTCATGACATGAAAAATTGTATATACAGCTTTTCACATGGATACATTCCTTACATCTGATATCATTTGTGTGTTTCAACTTTCATAATGCATAATATCGATCTTCTTCTAGACGAACTTTCCGCTTCTAGAATATCTCACCCTGATGGAGTTAGAATTTAAGATTCAGACCGCGCTAAGCATAATTATGTATACCACCAAACGAATTGAGGGCGCTCACCAAACGAATTGAAGACATGACTGATCTTGATTACTGGGACCGTCTTAAAGCCTTGAAGCTCTACTCTCTCCAGCGCCGCCGCGAGCGTTACTTCATTTGTACGATGTGTAAAATATACCGCCAGCATTTTCCAAACGACCTGAACATTAGTTTCAAGGTTCATCCAAGGCTAAGACCACGAGCCATACGTTCCCTGCCCAATTCAGGATCACAGCATATAGGTACATTGCGGCATAATTTCTTCCCCGCAACAGGCCCTGCCCTGTTTAACATTTTTCCGAAACAGATAAAAGAGGAAAAGGATCCTATCAGCTTTAAAAGGAGTCCAGACAGCTTTCTTCAAAGAATGCCAGACAAGCCACCCATACCTGAATACAACTCACTCAATAAGAACTCACTACTTGAATGGACCATAAACAAAACTTGACTGTAAAAAGGATTTAGATAATCCTATCAGTTGGTGCTATTAAGTTAGACATGGCCTGGACCAATCATTGGTCGAAACATATCTAAGTTTTATCTAAGTTCTAAGTTGTACCATGTCTATACTAGATTTTTATTCCAATTTTCATATTTATGTGGGTACACACTGCGTGTAATTTCCGGTGCGACACCTCTCTCTATCTTTCTTTCTTCCCCTCTCCTTTTTGTCTATCTTCCCTCTGATCACGTTACTTGTATTGTTTTTTTCTGGTTACCCCCTTTCACTTTATCATTCTCTATCTTTTTCCAGTGCACCATTCCTTTATTACCTTTCTTTCTCTCCGCAATCCATATCTATACCAAGAGTTTCCTTCTATCTGCCCATTTTCTCTTTGCATTTTGTTTCCATTTCTTCCTCCATCCACTTCTGTCAACTATTTTCCACTATTCCCCCCTCTATCTCCCTTCACTCCTTTCTTCCTATATGTTCTTCCACTCCTCGCTTCCTACTCAACCTCCTCTTTGTACGACACTTACCTCTCCTCCACCCTCTGCTTTTCTCTCTACTCATCAATGATATCGCTCTACTCCTATCTTTTCTGTACCACGTGACCAACCCTTGCTCCCCCGTTCACTCATTCTTTTCCTGCGTGACCGCTGACCTTCCTTCTTCCCATCCTTCTAGCTCTTTAATTTTCTTTTGAAGCCGCATGAGACATTTCCCCATTAGCGTTACTTCTGCACATTTCCTATCATAATGCTGTCTGATAGACGTAAGACGCTTATACGTATGTATATATTTATATGCATAAAAACTACCTGTGTCGTTTTTATTTTGTCTTGTCCTTATTGTGTCGTTGTTTACGATCTCATGTTTTCGACACTGTTCAGTGTATCCGCTCATTAGTTTCAGCAGGTTTTTACGACATTGTGGTGATTTTTTCATCGATAATATATGTGGGCTGAACATGTCTTCGTCTTATGTGCATTTTTTCGTCTGATCCTCCGTCATCCGCCTGTGCATATTTTTATTCTTATATATATATATATATATATATATATATATACATATGATTACACAAAATGCGCGTGCGCACACACACACGCAAACACACACACACGCAAACACACACACACATATGGATTATATAGGTACAATAGTTTTATAGTCACCAGCAATATGAACGATGTCCTTAGAGAGAATCTTATTGTATTCTCCCAAAAATTGAGCTTAATAATTAAAATAGGTACAGACCTTAATAATGTTAATTTTTTAGACCTTAATCTTGACTTAGAATCAAACTATTTTAAGCCTTTCATAAGCTTAATGAAAGGCTCTACTATATTGACAAAGGTTCCTATCACCTACCTGTCATTCTTAGGAATATAGTTAGCAACAGTTTTCAAAATGGAACAGCTTTTCAAAATACCAGCCCGCATCATAGTCATGCTCTGCATAGCAGTGGATTCTCAGAGAAAATCCAATATATTACTAACGAAAGTACCAGAGTAGACCCATTAGAACTAGGACTAGTAGGGTTTTTGTGGCTCAGTCTATCCTTCAGCGCCACCTTTAGAAGTAATATAGGCAAAGAATATTTAAATTTAGCTTCTATGCACTTTCGATCCAATCATAAACACCATAGAAGAACCCTTAATGTTAGCTATTCTTGATCAAAATCTTCGCCTCTCATGTCTTTCTAATAAACAACGCAAAGATCGAAAACAAATGTGACGGTGCCGTAGAAAGAGATGACCCAAATTGCAATTTTAAAGACCAGAATTGCTGTTCTTTAGGAGATAAATACCTAACCAAAGGCATAGCCTGTAGAGCCGAAGTCCAATGGATATAATGGGTGCATACGAGACATATACTGGCTCTACAGAACATTCTTTGAAAACGATGCTATATCTGCAAAGAAATTTATTTGAGCACTCGGAAAATAGAACTACAACGTGCCTGGCCAAACACATATGATATTTAAAAGAAGCGTGTTCTTCGCCGTTTAAAATCTACTGGTCTGTTTTAGAAAAGGCTGTTTTGTAATTGTGAAATTTTTTCGCCATCAACGGTTTGTATTTTTAAACCGAATGTAGTTTTCTGGTGTTATATTTATTTTTCCTGAAGACGTGTAAAGGAATTTTGATTTATTAAGTCTCTTAATGAATTCTTTATACTGAAATATATATTGAAGAAGATAAATATGTTCATTTAATTATATACGTTTTTGCGTCGTAACTTCTTTATTATTATTAATATAACCAAAAGGGTCGATTCTTGAAGAGTCTACATACCTGCACTGTCGTTTTTTTTTTCTGCTATTTTGGTGATGATTTTTTGAGTTAGCTTAACAATTATTTTTGTTGGTAGTTAATTTATAATATATATATATATATATATAATATAATATAGGATAAATTCTTTATAAGAATATATCAAGTAGATAGCGTGAGGTATTAATACACAGTTAATGCCCTTTTTATATATATTTAAATATATCTATGGAGAAACGATGAATCTTTTCATTACGAAATTTTTCGTTATTTTTTCATTATGAGGTTTTTTCACGCTGACTACTTAATATATTCTTTATAAAGAATTTATCCTTTATTATATTATAAATAATTAGAATATATTCAGTGCTGAATATCATTCTGTATAAGCACATGTTACCGAGATGCAACTGGATAAATACAAATCTCTTTCAGGGATATATAATTGTGAACAAAAGTCATCGTTGCTGTGATGGCTACATCGTGGTAGGTTGATTCTTGTTTATTTTTATATATCTTAACCATACGTGTACTGATGAACAAAAGAATACAGGTTACTTCATAGTTTTTTCTGTATTTGATTGAGAAACCAGTGGTCTACCGTTGAGTTAAATGTTTTTAAGAGATAACATTTGAAAAGTTGCATTCCCTCGCTTTCGGTAAATATGTTACTTATTTTTGGTAGTTTTTTTACTTATTTAGTCCCTCGATAGCGTGAGGTATTAATACACAGTTAATGCCCTTTTTATATATATTTAAATATATCTATGGAGAAACGATGAATCTTTTCATTACGAAATTTTTCGTTATTTTTTCATTATGAGGTTTTTTCACGCTGACTACTTGATATATTCTTATAAAGAATTTATCCTATATTATATTATAAATAATTAGAATATATTCAGTGCTGAATATCATTCTGTATAAGCACATGTTACTGAGATGCAACTGGATAAATTCAAATCTCTTTCAGGGATATATAATTGTGAACAAAAGTCATCGTTGCTGTGATGGCTACATCGTGGTAGGTTGATTCTTGTTTATTTTTATATATCTTAACCATACGTGTACTGATGAACAAAAGAATACAGGTTACTTCACAGTTTTTTTCTGTATTTGATTGAGAAACCAGTGGTCTACCGTTGAGTTAAATGTTTTTAAGAGATAAAATTTGAAAAGTTGCATTCCCTCGCTTTCGGTAAATATGTTACTTATTTTTGGTAGTTTTTTACTTATTTAGTCCCTCGATAGCGTGAGGTATTAATACACAGTTAATGCTCTTTATATATATATATATATATATATATATATATATATATAAATTTAGTAGAAAAAATTTTACTATGAGGAATTTCTATACATTTCTTTATGTGTAAAAGGTTTCCGTTCAAATTTTCGTGAAAATATTTTCTTTCCGTTTTCCTCTTTTAACTAGTCACCAATTTCTCAACGATATGAGATGTAAAATTTTCCTGTCTTCAATTCAGGATAAAGATGATTGTCGATGCTGGATAAAACCTTTATCTCAAACTTTGGACCACCGCGGCAAGTTCAGTAGGCCTAGGCGTAGTTCTGTGGTAAGAAGCTTGCTTCCCAAGCGCATGATTCAGAGATCAGTCCCACTACATGAAACCTTCGGTTAGTGACTTCTGCTATAGTCCCTAACTGACTAAAGCCTTGTGAGGGGATTTGGTACATGGCAACTAAAAGAAGTCTATCGTATATACATATGTGTGTGTGTGTGTGTGTGTGTGTGTGTGCGTGTTTGTGTGCGTGCGTGCGAGCGTATGTGCGCGTGCGTTTGTATGTATGTGTGCTTCTCTGTGTTCGTGTATGTGTGTATGTGTGTGTGTGTTCGCTTTGTGCTTGCGCTTCTCCCCTACGACAACTTCACAACTGGTGTTGGTTTGCTTACATTCCTAACAGTTCGGCAGAAAGAGACGATGAAAAAAAAATAAGGATTTAATTCGATATATTCTTTTATTCTTTTATTATTTCAGTCAGTTAACTGCCGCCATGCTGGAGCATCACCCTGATTTGTTCAGCTAAACCATCAAAGGCAGTGTCCGAGTATGACCGTAATCTAATGAGTGAAATAAGTAAAATATAAATAAAAATGAAAGACATGCTGAGGCACTCCACCAGAATAAGTCTTCTAGGGTAGTGTTTGATCATCAATTGTATTCTATTGCTTTTTTTCTGGAATCTACATAAAACGTAAGGAATGATATAGGTACAATGAAGTAATGTAATATTTTGTTATACTAGCAAATTATTTTGTATAATTTTTAAAAGACAGCTTACAAATTTGTATGTAAGTAACTTCTGTCTGTCCTTGTAACCCTTGGAATCGTCTCATAGTTCGGATATAAAGGCATGCTGTTTCCTGAAAAGTGATGTTTACTCTGAGGCTCGTACTATGTCAGTTACTGAATAACGTTCTGTAGTGTACTAGCGTTCACAAAGCTGAACTTAGTAATCTTACACCTTAACCAATTATGCACTCGACATCTACTACAAGAATGAACAACATCCATAACATGCTGTTATGTATTATCATATTTTGTAGTTTTCCGGTTGTGTATCAATGCAAATATATTAATGCAGTGAAACACATTGGAAACCAAGTAAACTAAGCAATATATAAGATTATTAAAATAAATCACTGACAACATATTTCAATCATTCAAATGGGTTTGACTTTGGAGGAATACGATAATCAAAACAGTTGGCATTGAAACAATGCACCTATTGTATTTCTATTTGCTTTAGGATGTTACAGAGAGCATTCAATGATCGATAATTACAAAAGAATAAAAACATAAAAACTATCAAGTGTGTTCGTAATAAAATAGTACAACAAATGACATACACAAAGGAAGCATATTAAAAGGCTTTTCAATGTTCATTCACAATAAGTTTATACAAATTAAAATACAATTATAATTTGTATGTTCACATTTTCATTTCGAAAATCAGAATTTGAACTCAAACGAAAGCAACAACAAATGTATTAACAAAAACAACAACAATAGCAGCAAAAGAGCAAAAGCAACAGAACAACAGAAGCAGCAACAGGAACAATAATGATTTTATCTGCCTCAGTGGTAGTAGATGAGAGGAAGATTAAAAGGATAGTTTACAATTGGGTGTGTGGCATATACAGAAAAACATACCACGGGCTCTAAGGTAAGGGAGAGACGAAAAGTGTACATAGTATATACTGTATAAGAACACATGAGTGGTTCATTACCTTTGGCGTAAAAAAGTCTAGGGCTTGGGTCAATGAAGGAAGCTTAGATATCTAGGATCACCAACAGCACAAGCCCAAGTTCAGTTGTTGCTCTCTACTACTACTACTACTACTACTACTACTACTACTACTACTACTAATACTAATACTACTACTACTACCACCACCACCACCACCACCACCACCAATACTACTACTACTACTACTACTACTACTACTACTACTACTACTACTACTACTACTACTACTACTACTAATAATAATAATAATAATAATAATAATAATACAACGATGACGACGACGATGATGACGATTGCGATGATGATGATGATAGTCACTCACGTAAATATCGAGGTATGAGTGTTTGATGGAAAGTATTGAAAAAACGAAAGGTTAAAAATGCGAAAAAAACTGCATCTATTTGCGACTGATGTGAGTTTAGTTTCAATTCAGCTATGGATTTTGCAATGAAGCCACAATAGGAACAATTTTTCAGAGATGGATTTGAATTTGGAAGAATGCGATAATCAAAACAGCTGGCATAGAACAAATGTGTCTGTTGATTGCCAAATATAATTCTTTTAAATTTCTGTTTCTTCAATTCAAATTGATTACATTCATTATGACATATTTTACGTCACTCAGGTCGATGTAGGCAATAGCTTTCCCAAGATTTTAAATTAAGCTGTAGGGATTGTTTCAACTTCTGTTTACACCTAGGTATGTGTCTTTTTAGTTTTACCGCGGAATCCCTCAACTACCATAGAAAAGAATTTTCGGAATGCGATCATTTTACATTCGAAAATTTTGTCCTGTGCATATAACTGTGAATTATCAGCTTTCGCTCTTGGAGATACCACATTTTTCGAAAATGTTGTCATTTTTTAAAAATCTAATTTTGACATTTTATGTTGCAAATATTGCACTACATTAATTTTAGGTCTCAAACTGAAACCGCGTTAATACTTTTCTTTTATTCTTTTATATGTTTCAGTCATTTGACTGCGGACATGCTGGAGCACCGCCTTTAGTCGAGTAAATCGACCCTAGGACTTATTCTTTGTAAGCCTAGTACTTATTCTATAGGTCTCTCTTGCTGAACCGCTAGGTGACACGGACGTAAACACACCAGCATCGGTTGTCAAGCGACGTTGGGGGACAAACACAGACACACAAACACACACACACACACACACACACACACACACACACACACACACACACACACACACACACACACACACACACACATATATATATATATATATATATATATATATATATATATATATATATATATATATTGGAAGGTTTGGAGGTGAATGTACAGAAATTGTATTATAGAAAAAATTAAGGTACTCAGAAATTTGTATGTTTGTACATTTACAGATTTTTATTAATGTCACATGTTTTATAAAATAAATAAAGCGCTTTTCACCTAATCGTGTAGGATTTTCAAATTGTTTTGAGCTCATGTGGTTGGTAAGCGAGCTACTTACCACACAGCCACTCCTGCGCCTACAGATATTATTAGCAATGGTTTCATATTTTGGCATAAGTCCAGCGATTAACAGGAAAATTTATAGTTTGGTGACTTGCAACAAGATGCGGCACTCAAAGGCAGACGCATATCGTCTTTACCATCATAGAGTCCAAAAGGTCGAAACTTGATCCAGTTTGCAATTTCATACAAAACCACCATCACTGGACTGACCAAATATCTGGAAACATATGAGTGGATGCTAAAAGTAGTTAAAAACCACGTGAGATGTGAGAAGTTTCATTCTATCATGAAGGAGAGCAAAACATTTGCTAATGATTTCATGCATAATACCCAGGTTCAACAGCTTGATGATAGTACAGCAAATGCTGTTTCAAAGAAGGTGAAATCAATGGCAAAGCAAAGAGTGTTTGAACAATTGTCTGACAGGTGGGAACAAAAACCTCTGCAAGCTAAATATGTAGCCCGTAGCAAACAAGATCAAAAGCACACCCATCAGTGGCCTCGGAGCTCGGGAATAAAGGCAGCGGGTGAAGGCTTTATTACAGCTGCTGAAGATCAGAGCTTATTGACCAGGAACTAACAAACCACTGTAATGAAAACTGGAGTAGACAGAAACTGTTGATACAGCAACGATGAGATTGAAAGAGTGGATTACCTAATCTCTGGGTGTAATGTTTTATCACCTATAGAGTAAGAATCAAGACATGATAGAGTTGGCTAATATCTCTCTACACTTGATAATATGTCGGCATTATAAAATGAAAACTGCTGATAAATGGTACAAGCACCACATTGAGGCTGTAACTGGGGGAGAAAATGTAACGATCGCTTTGTGATTTCCAGTATAAACAGACCGGACCATCAAAACTAATAAATCAGATATTCTTGTGAAAGAACGAAATAATAAAATCAGTATATTGATTGATATGAGTATAGCTTGTGATCATAATATCTCGGCAAAATAATTTCATAAGCTCAGAAAATATAAAGATGTGCTGATTGAAATCAATAAAAGATGGTTACAATAGCAGTGATTGTAGGAGCACATGGAATGTTCAATAAAAGGAGGTTAAAATTAGTTGATGATGGTTCCTGGTTTACCATCCATGCAGGAAGTGCAAAAAATTGTCTTAACTGCTATGTACTGAGATGAGCATTATCACAGTGAATTTTTTCTCCTTCTTCCCCTTTATTTTCTTTGATTTTTTTTTTTTCATTATTTTCGTTTTTCCTTCTTTCGTTTTGTCTTTCTTCCCATTTTTTTCTATCACATGATTTGTAAATGACTAATCTGCTGTGTTTATTTTAATGATCTACAAGTGTATGCAGTGAGTTACTTTGCCCTAGGTGTTAAGAAGACATTCGGCAAGAAATGGAAACAAATTTGACAGACGACGATAATAATAATAATAATAATAATAATAATAATAATAATAATAATAATAATAATAATAATAATAATAATAATAATTGCAATGATGAAGGCCATTCAACCTAAATCCGACTATAAATGCCTGGGAATATTTGAGGCAGATGGAATTATACACAATGTCATGAAGGAAAAGAGGAAACCAGAGAACAAAAGAGAGAGAAATATTGGCTTCAGAGCTGAATGCTATAAACATAATAAACTCTCGCGCAGTCACAGTAGTTTGGTATAACGCAGAAATCTTGAAGTGGACAGAGGGGGAGCAAAAGGAGATGGCTAGGAAGTCAAAAAAATATCCTAATGGTTCATGGAGCCTATCATCCACGTGAAAACACTGATAGCCTATACATGAAGAGAGCAAATAAAGGAGTGTGATAGATGAGTGTGGAAGACTGCTTGTGTATCAAACTGAAGATTTTAATGAGATACCTAGCTCAAAGTAACGAAATCTTGCTAGTGCCAGTTAGGAACCCGGGAGCATTGAAAGCAAAGAAAATAAGAAAAGCAACGAAAGAAATCCAAAACGGACATGAAGAAGAATTACGCAAGAAGGGACTACAGAATCAATTCCATATAGCCACAACAAAAGTCGCTGGAAAAAATAGGTGCGACTGGCTGCAGAACACTGAATAAAGAGACCCAGAGCATGATACTGGCGGAGCAAGACCAAGATTTGGCCACGGGCTGGAGGGTCAACCTTAGGAATGAGCAAGTATCTCCGCTATGTCACATCTATAATAGAGTGGATGAAATCATTGCCCATATCACGAACGAATGCTCTAGACACCATCAGGTAGCGAAAGTGCTATATTAGAAACCATGCAAAAAGTGGGGGGCTAGAGAGATGCATAACGTATTAGGAGCACAAGCCACAAATATTGGTGGAGTCTGAGACTTGGAAAATCTGCTGGCATTTTCCAATCGAAACAGATCAGGTACTACACCATAATAGATCGTATCTATTGGCAGTCGACAAGATGTACCGCATATTCTATATAGATGATGTTGACACAAAACTAGTTAAAAAGTAAGGCGGAAAGATAGATAAATACAACCCTTTAAGTACGAATTAGCCCGGCTATGGAAAAGGAAAAAAATGAAGATAGTGCCAATTGTTGTTGGGTCCTTGAGAACACTATGAGAAGTCATCAAGAGGTATATAAAGGTAATTGGAAAAGAGTGCCCTGTAGAACTGTTACAAAAGATTGGCCTCCTTGACAAGACCAAAATAGCCAGGAAAGTATTAGATAGTTGAAAAGAACGAATAACATGGTGCTGTAGGCTGAAGGTAGCAAGCTCGTTACGCATTCAAGACTCCAGGAGTGCCAACAAAATCCGTGATAATGAGAAATGATAATGATAAAGATTTGAATGATAATAATCCTTTCTACTATAGGCACAAGAGCGCTTCTAACGTGGGCACAGCGTTAGAGATTTTGCGGGCAAGGATTAGTCAATTAAACAGGTTCTAATTCTTTAATCCTTTCACATTTCATCTTAAATGCTTTTCTGTTTTGGATTAAGTTGCATTTGTAGGCAGAAAGCCTTCAAACGACTTTGCTATCGTGTATGTAGCGGCAGAGCTATATTTATGCTGAATGATCAGGTATTAAGTGTTTTTTCTTTGTAAACACTCACTGCACAATCTAATTCTGATAACGTTTTGTGTCTACATGGGACACTTAGAATTTCGCGTCCCTACGTGGATATCTCTACTGACCATTTAACACTTGACTGTTTTCTGCTTCGAAGACGACCACGATCTAAATCCAACTTCACTTAAAATGACCGTATCTCTACGGCGCAAATTCTCTGTGATAACTGTAATGAAGTATCTTTCCAATTTCCAGCCTCTCATTTTTAAATGATACAAAAAGGGCCTCACACGCGAGTCCATTTTCTCTGGCATTGATGCCATTGTTGCTAAAGTTTGGCCATCTTTTCTATGTTACGTCTAAAAGTCATTAAAATGTTCATTCATATTCATTCCCATATTTATATTTCGTGTACACCTTTGTGCAAACGTTGTTTTTGTTATGTTGTCAATCTTTTGTCATGATAGTGCAAATTTTGACAAATATTTTCCTTCGAAATGAACAACGTCTAGAGGTTAACTTTATTGATTAAATATACTGCAGGGTACATACACATCTTGTGGAATTACTCTGTAGTTTACGAAACAAGGACATCTCCACGTGGCCGCTCACTTAAAACAACAACAACAACAACAACAACAACAACAACAGAATTTCACGCAATTCACAGCCGACAGTATGAAAACAATTTTCAAAGTGGATGTGGGCAAATAATCTGGGAGAGGAGAAAGTGATGATCGATACTGGAAGCCTTTGATCTTCTCAATCAGGAACCAGTAAGGTGCTAAACAACCCTGAAATTCCCTTTTTATTACCATTTCTGAACAATATTTTCTGACTTCAAATTTGAGTGCGATTGCAAATTGAGCCTTCGTCGCCAGCTATTGTGACTGTTGATATTTGTTTTTGTGTTTAACTTGTTCACAGTCAGAACTGTGTACGCTTTAGTGTTTATTAATTTCATTATGACAGGATTCACAATTTTACTACTTTCAAACTTCAAATTCATTTGTTCCCTTGCACAGGCAATTACTGTGCACATTTTGACATTTGACTCCAGAATATTCTTATAAGTAATGAGCAATTTACAATGAGAGTAGCTATCCTGGTTAACTATCAAACAGTTAATAAATACATTGTGGGGCCATTTGACACTTTTATCATCATCAATTCACTTCTTTCTTCAAGTGTCGTTGCTCTCAGAATCACAAACTATTAAAATCGAACCAAAGAGTAGATTTATATATGCATGCATATGTCTGCCTGTCTCCTTGCCTGTCTGTTTGTATGTCTGTCGCACTCTGTGTGTGTGTGTGTATGTGTGTGTGTATGTGTGTGTGTGTGTGCGTGCGTGTGTGTGCGTGTGTGTGTGTGTGTGTGTGTGTGTGTACGTGTGTGTTTATTAGTGTGTTACTTTATGCGAGTATGTAGTGTACGACATTTCTTCTTTGAAAATCAGCAAGTAGATTTCGACACTATTTGATTTTACTTCATGCATATCACTTTATCGTTTAACAAGTGACTTTATCTCAGGTCTTGCCATTTACGCAGTTACTCGCCTGCATGGTCTCTGTGTCTTGTATTGATGAAATCAATAAATTTATTAATGACAAATTTCCGATTTTACATTAAAAAAAAATATTCCTTCATCTACTTGCTATGATAGGCATATGCAAAGAAATATATCAATATTAGTTTCAAAAGTTGGCACAAAGCCAGCAATTTTGGGGAAGGGGCTCAGTCGAATACATCGACCCAAGTGATTAACTGGTGCTTATTTTATCGACCTCAAAATGATGAAAGGCGAAGTCGGCCGTGGTGGAATTTTAACTTAGAACATAAAGATGGAAGAAATGCCGCTAAGCATTTTGTCCGGCGTGCTTAACAACTTTGTCATTTGCCGACTTGAACTATTTTAATATTACTAACGTGTTACCGGAGATGTAAGAATACCTAGGCACGTATAAATGAAAAACAGTACAAGGAAGATATACGCTATACTAAGACAATTAAATATGTAAGTTATATACTAAATATTGCATATTTAATCCTCAATATAGAGAGCAGTATACGAAAAAATGCCAATTAACTATTAACTGGCATAAAGAGTTATATACTTTTTCCGAAATCGAATTTGCGATTAATTGCGATTAATTCGATAATGTGATATTATCGATATAACTCAGAGTTAGTAATTGAAACTGATACAAATGCGAATGACACTTATTACGGAAACAGGACACGATCTAACTCGCAACTCTCAATCAGTAACCCTAGAACATTTCGGAACCTCCCTACGGGAGCGAACCTTTACATCTAGCGTTATGACCAGTGCTCAGCGCACTATCCCTATCTAGCCAAGGGTTTAGGCTACTCTAATAACCGAAGTAGCAAATAATGGTGGTGTTACCGTCAGATATGGCAGCTACTATACGAGTAAATTGCACCCTCTAGATAGCTCCGTCACCGCCACCACCAAAGCACAATCATAACGCTGAAACGTGCAATCCCTGTGATACCCGGTTAACGTCTAGTACTTGGGTCCCCACAACGAACCTTTACAAGGTGTCTGTGAGTAGCACTTAAATGTTTCACAAAACTTCACTCAGTCTTCTTTCCAATTATCATATACATCATTCATTCCGTCGTCTCAATAATAGGTCCATCAGCTCATAACTAAGAGCCGTGAATTTCTTGAACTTCACGGAGTAGAAGGGAACATCTTCGTGTATTCATGCGTTCCACTTGCTTATTTCTTCCTGCGCTTCATTTGTTTGTGTGTCTTCGAATTGTTACTTTGCTATCCTTGTTCCCTCCTCCGGGTTCCACTTCGTGGTAGTAAACTGGTAAGTTTAAACCACACGTTTAATTAATAGACAGAGAGCACAACTTTTCCTGGTCAAAAATCCCATTCTACTATTTTGCCATACTATTCCTAGGTTTTTTTTTAATGTTGGCTATTTCTAAGCGTGTTTGTTATTGTACAAGAAACAGCGTCAAAGCAGGGACAGAGGCATTGCTGTGGCTAATCGAGGATCAATGTCATAGCACCAAATCATACCACAATCATACTATCAAAAATGGACGATAATGAGTAGGATTTGTGGACATTTTGAAGAAGACATTGACCACATCATCTCCAGCTGTCCAGTTTTGCAGTAAACAAATAGATTTACTATAAAATGATAGTAGTATACCTACAATAGAAAATCTGAAAGTAGGCATGATCAAAAACTAAAATATCAGGTCATTAAGAATGAAATGACTGATTTTCCTATGCACAAAATTTGACATGCGTTTAGTCTAATGTTTTATCCGGACAATTCTTTGTTTTAGTACACTGAAGAATTACGTCATCACTTTTCGAAATGCAATTCATGGTGTCTGATTATATTGTGAGTTTTCTCTTATAAATCAGTTTTTGTGAACCAATGTGTTGCTTACAAATATGAATTCTGTCGTGGAACCAATGCATCCCAGACAACTCGAAACATCAGTGAGGTTTTTGGTGAAAATGTGGCGAATGGGCGTACTGTACATCGATGGTTTGAGAAGTTCCGGTCTGGCGACTTTACTCTTAAAAGTCAACCCCGTGCTAGACATGAGGCCAAGGTGGATAATAATGAGCTGCAAACTGTAGTGGAAGCGGATACATCTCAAACTACGCTTGAGTAGGCAGCAAGGCTTGATGTTTCGATTCCAACTGTATTGGACCATCTGAAACAAATCGGCAAACTAAAGAAGCTGGAGAAGTGAACGAGCATCAAATAACACGTCGTCTTGAAACTTGCTGTTCTTTGCTGTTATAGTATAAATGCGGACCATTTTTGCATCTTATTGTTACGTGTGGTAAAAAATGGATTCTTTTCAACAATTGCAAGCGTTCTGCACGGTGGTTTGATACAGAGGAAGTGCCAAAGCACAATTCAAACAAGAATATTCACCAAAAAATGCTAATGGTGTCTATTTAGTGGTCTAGCACTCGTGTCATCCACTACAGCTTTATGAGACGTGGGAAGGCAATTACAGCGGATGTATACATCAACCAACTGGAGGAAATCGTGAGTGAATTACAATTAAACAACCGATATTGGTCAAGAGAGACAGGCCAATTCTTTTGCACATGTTGCACAAAGAACGACCACATGTTGCACAAAGAACGCTACTCAAGTTACAGGAACTGAACGTGGACATACTCTGTTATCCACCATATTCACCAGACCTTGCACCAACTGACTAGCACGTTTTCCAGGCATTAGACAACTTTTTGCAAGGAAAAAATTCTAATCTGAAGGTGTAAAAACAGCCGTTCGTGATTTCATCACCTCTTACTCTCCAGATTTCTTTGCTGCTAGTATATATAAGCAACCGATATATGGCACAATTGTGTTGATAATTTAGGTGAATACTTTGATTAACTACATTGCTTTTTTTGAGATAAAGTAAAATTAATTTTCAGTTCAAAATCGGACATTTCATTCTTTATGATTTGATAGTTTCCAACAAAGTTAATGTTGTCATGTTATTGGACACACCAATGCAAAATAAAGCCCTCTCAAATAGTCCAGCATTGAGATATTCATAATATGTGACGTAACCACGCATATTATACCATAAGGAATGGAGAATGGGGGTTAATCGGAAGTGAAGTGGAATAATTAACCTATAAAATTTTAACAAAAACACATTACGAATGGTACTATCCTCAAACTAGCAATATCTATCCTGTGTAACCTTGTGAAACAGTAGATTCAAGATGTAAATAAGGTATTGAACTACAAAGCACAAGTTTCAACGTCAAAAAATATCAAGTTTTCTAATGCAGGTTCAACTGCAGCAATTTTGTAAGCAAGGTGTAATCGATATCACTGCATGTAGAGATTGACTGGTATCTTATGAATTGCTCCGTGAAATTTCAACTTAGATAATAAAGAGCTTGAAGAAATACCACATAGTATTTTTCTGATGCTCTAATTATTCCGGCCACTAAGCAGTTTGCCCACTAAGCAATTTGTCCGACGCGATAACGATTCTACCGATTGACTGGCGAACAGTAATGAGAACAAGAATATAACTTTGAAAGCATGTTAAAAAAACCGTACGTAAGAAATTGGTTGACCTGATGTGATCTATTGTTACCAAACGAAATATTTTAGAAGTGTCCTCAACTCTTTAGTTAGTGTATGATAAAGCATCAAATAATGTCTACGAAATCATTCATCAGTGCAGCATTTCACATTCAGCTCGGTATTGATACCGATCACATTAAAGAGATATAAGTGGGTAAATATAACAATTCCAGCATGTTTTACGAAATCGTGACTTAACCTCAATAAGGATGAACATTTTTAAGATTGACTCAAAGCCATGAAGTTCGGGGATGGAATCAATATATTTAACGATCACTAAACTTTGATTGATATGCGAATCCGAAAGTGTAAAGGAACATTGTCAATCACTCCAAGGATTCGAACTAACAACGTAATTTTGGCAATGCTCCGATGACGATTCTACTAATATTGTTGGTGGTAATAATATTGTTATTGCTGGCATTATTATTTTGTTTGACAGCATAAATAATATATTTACACTAGCAATTAAAAAGTATAACAAAACAACTTATATATTTTCTCTTGATCTTTATACAACGAATAATTATATATTTTCAATCTGTTTGGCAACTTTCTGTTGATTTATGAAGATATTATCAAAAAATATTTTTTTTCGATATCATTCAAATAACATTTCTAATCATTTCTATTTTTCTTTCTTTTACACTTAATTTAAATTTGCTTCGTCATAGCACCCAATACAGAAAATGAATTTTAAAAATATACAAAAAAATCCATAAATAACTGTGTCAGGCACGCATGAACACACTCTTTCTCTCTCTCAGACATATACACACACATGCAAGCGCACAAATACATATCTCCCTCTCTCTCGATATATACGTATATATATATATATATATATATATATATATATATATATATATATATATATATATATGTATGTATGTATGTATGTATGTATGTATTTATATGTAAACACACGCACACACACACATATATGTGTGTATGATGCCAATTTATATCGCAGTTGCTAATTATCAATGTTTAATGGGAACAAAAGGAATCTGAATGTAAATAAAAATATAAATGAAAGTGAATTTAACATTAAAAATACATCGAAAGTTTATTTTCGATGATGCTATGAAAATTTTTATCTTCAAATTGATGTAATTTTCCGTTTCATTTAAACTCTGACTGACATAGTCAACAGCGTTTGGACATATTTGCTTTTCAAAAGTAAGCTGTAAAGACTTTGCAATTAAGTTTTTGCTCGCTGAAGCTTGTCAATACTTGTACACCTATATATAATCAATACATAGATTTAGTGAAACGGGTGACTAGTTTAATATTTATGTATTAAAACGACTCAGTCACACACAGACTAACACACTCGTGTATAAACATACACCGACTTTTTCTCCCTTTCTCCCTCACACTTTCTTTGCCCTCTCCTTTTGGTTATACACTAAAACGTTGAAAAGCTAACTAATTTCATGAAATCATAGAATCACTTCGAATTGTCAATGATTATGTTGATAAAACACAATTAAAGAGGGAAAGGAATTCATTGTATAATAATTGAAATTAAGAAACAAATAAAATCTCATGTTTTATTATGCAATCGAAGAAAATGTTTTAAACTAAAACATATAACTATTAGGCTTTTAAAATTTTAAATAAGAAATATATATTTATGTATACCTTTACTCATTTCATGTAAAATAATAACCTTCGTTTTCAAACTTGTTACGCAATAACTTCAATCAGATTCGTTGCTTCAATACACAAAATATTTTGTTACATATGAAGTGGGTGAGGCAAAGAGACATCTAAGAATAATTTATGTATTGTAATGATTATTGCAATTGTGTAATCCCTATGCAAAATCGACGGGGTTGATTTATCTTGATATAAAATCCTACTGTATCCAGTATGCATAAGTTTCAGATATAATATGCCTGAAACATCATTCAATCTTTTTTTTTTTTTGTTTTTATATGTACAATCTGTTATTAACGAAATTTGGATCGACAATTGTCTTAAGCAGATCGCCAATTGTCTTAAGGTATCCTGGTTAACTTGTTATATTAATTACTCTGAAATGAATCGACCAAAGTGATGTAGCATTTGGTGAATATCAAATTCTCTCAGTTCTGGTTTCCTTGGAAAATCATAATCATTTAATAGATAAGTTTTCAATTTTAATTGTATGAACATTAATAACATTAATTAGTTGATCTAACATTTGAGAAAAAATCAAACTGGTTAAAAGACATTCTATGATATACTATATGATTTTTGTGATCATATTTACAAAGCTTATGCAAGTCACTGAGATATAAGCATGTAAATACATTTACATACTCAATATAATATAAAAAATTGAAAGTTTTATCTGACCATCTTCTGCTGGAGTAGAAATTTTACTGCATTCAATCAAAACGATTAATCTATTTTCTGCTAATAATCATCTTGTGAGAAATGTGAGAGGAAAACAAGGCACTGAACTATATGACAAAACTATCAACAACAGAAAACATTAATGATTTCTAATGCAGGGTCAATTGAAGCAATTTTGTGTTGTGTCGAGATTCACGACACCTCCTGCGAGAATAGACTTGAGAGGACGACTATAAATAGTAGCAGTTTGAGTGAGAGATGGAGGGAGGTTAGGCGTTAATTGCAGGAAGTCGTAAGGTGTCGTTTTGGTAGTTTGTCGGCATATCGTTTGTTGGTTTGTCTATAGTTCATGGAGAATCTATTGGATTGTTACGTTTTTGTTACCCTGCTTCGTTAATGTTTATTGTTACTACACGGATATAGTGTAAAAAAAACCTGCATCAGCTTGCTATAAAAGCAGGTAGCAATTTTACCTTGAATTTATTCTTAGCGCAAGTTTTTAAGAGTGCGATTCTATTTCAACAGTTACTTTTTAAAAGCTATAATGGAAGTGACAAGGGAACTTAATCAACATGTTTTACATTATGAGTTCAATAAAGGCATCAACGCAACGGAAAGTGTGAGGAATATTGATGCAGTATATGGGGGTCAGATAATAAGCGTAAGTCAGTGTTAACAGTAGTTCCATAAATTCCAAGAGGGAATCTACAGACTAGAAAATGGTTCGCGTCCTGGAAGATCTGTAGAGCTCAAGAAAGATGTCCTACAAACACTGGTGGAACAAAATCTCATCATAGCAGAGACGTTTAAATTTCCGTCATTCAACCATTCATCGACAACTGCATGCTATCGGAAAAGTCAGCAAATTCAGGCAATGGGTTCTTCGCAAATTTTTCGAGTCTAAACGCGCGCAGTGAGTGAATGTGTGCTCTTCTTTGCTATCACGTCTCACGAATGGACCTCTTTTTGGACCGAATAATGACTGGAGACGAGAAATGGGCTCTCTATAAAAATGTGAAGTGCCGAAAGAAAGGAGAAACATCGGCACCCCAAGCTAAAGAAGGTCGCCATCCAAGTAAGGTGTTGGCATCTGTTTGGTGGTATATGAAAGTTTAGTCCACTTCGAATTTTTAAGCCCAAACCAAATGATAACAAATGCGATCTACTGTGAGCTGCTTGAACAACTTAACTCAGCGCTAGAAGAAAAACGACCATCTTTTGCTTCAAGACGAAAGGTGCTCTTCCATCAGGATAATTCGCGGCCACATACAGCGAGGATGAAATTCGAAAGCCTGGAACAGTTTGAATGGGAAGCGATGCTCCACCCACCATATTCGCCGGACATTGCCCCGTCTGATTATCAGGTCAGAACAGTACTGGAGGAGTATTTTTAGTCACGAACAAGTGAATTTTGAAAGAGGGTCCTTGCAAGTCTACCAGATAGATGGAAGTGCATTGTAGAAAATAAGGGAGATCTTAGATTATCTTAAATTTGTTTATCTTAATTTTGAAAAATAAATGAACTATAAAGAATCCGCACTATTTGTGGGATGGTCCAATACATATGTAAATCGTCATGCAAGACAGGTAAATCCAATAATTCTTTTGTAGAATTTTATGTCGTGTTGACATAAGTTTTCGTAGAGAGTTTCATTAATTTTAATCTTAATATGTGTGTGTGTCTGTGTGTGTATCTGTAGACGCAGGCGTGGGTGTGTGGTAAGAAACTTGCTTCCCAAACACACTGTTCCTGGTTCCCTCCCATTGAGTGGCACCTTGAGCAAATGTCTTTTACTATAGTCTTGGGCCGCCCAAATCCTTGGTTGGATTTAATAGACGGAAACCTAATATATATATATATATATATATATATATATATATATATATGTGTGTGTGTGTGTGTGTGTGTGTGTGTGTGTGTGTGTGTGTGTGTGTGTGTGTGTGTGTGTGTATCCATGTTTGTGCCTGTGTTTGTCCTCCGTCACCGCTTGACAACCAATGTCGGCGTATTTACGTCCCTGTAACTTAGCGATTCGGTAAAGGAACCGCTAGAATAAGTACTAGGCTCAAAAATTAATAATTCATGGGGTAACTTTGTTCAACTTAATCCCACCAAGGCGGTGCTCACGTACGGCCGCATTCAAATGAATGAAACAAGTAAAAGAATAAAAGAATATATATAGAGGGGCCGGGTGGAGTTTCGCAGATTTTATAAAAAGGAGAAAACAATATTCCATCAAAAACTAATATGTATCTTCGATCATGCGATCCAAGAAGTTTTCCTTTCTAATGCATCTAGTATCGCTGAAATGCCGATCTCACTTCTAATCGATTGAATTTATGATCGATAGTAATCCATTTCTAGTTGTCATCTTGGATTCCCTGTGTTCCTTCATTCAGTAATTTGAGCCTGAACGAGCTCGATTTCTATTTGTAGCCTGCGAAAGGTTACGCTCATGGAGCCGAATTAAGTTTTTCAATAACAATAATATATATAAAACTCTTTTATTAAATGTGTTGAGTGCCTTACTCTTTCGCTTGTCTACTCACTCGTACAAATATTCCACACCCTGTTGAACGTCTGACTGACATTTTTCAATGGAGAGAAAGTCGTTGCGTACTCATTGGCGAACATCCAAATACCAACCAGGAAGCTATGTAACGCGTCTCACGGGAGAAAACTAGAAGCATCGTCAAGAGTAAGGTCTGGAATCTACTATCCGTCTACCATTACATACATAAATAACTCTGATGGTTTTCTCCCCGAATAAAGGAGTTCCTTTATAGAAAATCATAATGAAGTGACCGTTTTGGCGTGTTGTTAATCTTTTCCTCAAATATGTAGTCATTTACTGACTACATGTCAAAAATAAAGCGATCGCCTAAAATGCATATCGCCGCAAACGAAACAAATACCATTTATGAAACAAGCAACCCACACACGCAAGACGTCTTACAAAGACGATCATCAAGACATACAACAAGACTAGCACTTACACATACAATGACAGAAATACAGAAGCGAACGAGATAGTCATTCTCCTTAGTGAGGAAGTGGTGAGGACCGACACTTCACCCGATCCGGCCCCCATTACTCTTAAGACTAACAAACCTACTTTTTACCCGAACCCGAACGCAGACTGAGCAAACCATGTAAAAGTGAGATAGGCATTGCCATTAATCACACCCTCGATACCATCATCTCTGATATGAAAAATGCTACAGAGCTGATTCAATGCGACTCCAGCACAGTCGATCATGCGATCGACTGGTACCGCAGTAACAAGAATAAATCAGCCTGCAGAATCACTCTGTTTCACACCGTAGACTTTTACCCTTCTATAGCGAAAGCTCTTCTCCTCAAGGCCCTTCATTTTGCTAAGCAAATCACCAATATAAGCGATTTCGATGTGAGAATCATCATGAACAACAGAAAATTAATCATGGTTCATAATGATTCCCTCTGGGTAAAGTCAGAAAGTGATCCATTATTCGACGTTTCTATGGGAGTCTATTAAGGGCTGAGATCTTCGATCTCGTCGGGTTATTCATTTTGGAAACCCTCGTGAAACGAAAGCACCAACAAAAGTCAGCGTTTTAAAAGTACGGCAGCCTGGCACTGTCAACCATGTGAACGGCTACACTATAGAAAGGATCTAATAAAAATTTTTCCACATTATGAAAGGACTAGATAAAAATATTCTAATAATTCGACTTCGACTTGTCCGTAAAAGCTACCACCAACTTGTCCACGGTCGACTTCATTACGTGATCTGAAACCTGAAAACGGGCAAGTGCTAACTTACATGACGTACAAAGACTGAATTGTGTTAGTTCAGCCGTCCGTTTCAACTATAAGTTTCCACCAACGTGCCCTGCTTTCTGTTGTTGACTGAGAATCATTTCCCCGAGGACACAAGAAATTTAAACTCTTCAATATGCATAACGTCAAGCTCATCTACTTCTTATATATTCTTGCTTCTAACATTACTCGCTACAACTCCCAAACATGCATCTGCACAATTTTCAAACCAAACTTGGAACTTCCTAGACCTTATAGCTAGAAGGATTTTGCTTCTCAAGAGCTGTAGTCTATAGCTCCATCCTCACACCCTTCGATGGCATCACTGGGACACGACGACCAATGACTTTTCAAGGAAAGGTATACACCATATATGCAATCATTTAGATGCAGGGATAGAAATAAGTCCATCTCTGGAGTCTGCGTGATCTCCGGAATGAAACTCCCATCATTGAATGCACCACCATGGACAGTACTCTACCCTACTCAACCGGCACCGCAATTACCAACTCTGCCTCTGTGAAAGACTGCACGTTCTCCATAAACCTGTAGTTGTATCAACAGGGAATATGGAATTATTGATGTCATCAGAGGTATGCCTCTTCAAACCACTGGCTGTCGACAATCCAGATAAACTACGCTACCATTGGCTGCTCCTTAACACTGACTGCCCCACAACCAAGAACAGAGTGCTTAACCACCAATGCCTAAGCAAACTGTGGACCGCCCCACTGTCTTATGCACCCCATTTAATCTCCTACATTCGACTCCATACACGCGGTATACGCACACAATCATACATACATACGTACATACTTACATACATACATACATACATACATACATACATACATACACATCTATGTACACACACATCCATACACGAACACGTACACACACACTTGCACGCATACAAATTATTTATAGCTTTACACTTTTCGAGATTCACAGTTCCGAAAAAGAATTATGAGTGGGTGATTTTGTGCAGATCTTTAAAATGAAATTTGTCTCAAATCAAAGATTACACCTCAAACTTATTTTAATCAAGCAAATTTGTTACTGGAAGCAAACTGATTCTTTCAAAACTGAAGTCTGAGAGAAAATAATAAATCCTTTATTATGTTACTTGAAGTAGAAGAAGTCTCTTTCGTTGTAATACAGCCATGACATGCATATCCACACTGACATACATAGAAACATACATACTTATATAACACACACACACACACACACACACACACACACATACACACACACACACACTCCCACACACAGATTCTCTCTCTCACCCACCCACACACATATACGTACATATATACATATCTGTATTTTCTCACGCATATGTATTTTTATGAAACATCTATACAACACGCATCGTGCGTTGAAAACCAGAGATAAAAACATGTATTAAGCAGATTTTTTAACGAATTTTTATCGAAATTGGAGTACACCTTATTCTCTCTTCGTATAAATACACAAAGGCCAAAGGGAATTGCCTTCACAGAATTCAATGATTGTTGACTACATATGAATAGCACATTACCTATTCCACCCTCTAGGAAGGAGCTAATACCTAAATATTTTCAGTCTATTCATTTAAAACTAATAACCAGACATTCGCATATAATGTGTTTTCCGGTGGCGTGATTAAGGAATAGTTTTTCAGAATAAAACTTATATTAGAAAACCTAACATTATTTAAGTTACCTTTTAGTTCGCTCTCAGTTACTATCTAGAATTCATATTTCTGTAGTCTTAAGTGTAAATATTTTTCACACAGCAGTATATATTTATATTTGTAAGCATACATGCGTAACTATATGCAAGCAAACGCATACATATTTATTCATATATACATAAATAAGCATGCATGTGCATATTTCTCTCTCTCTCTTTCTCCCTGATTCTGTCTGTCAGTCTCTGTCTGTCTGTGTGTCTGTCTATCTATCTATCTATCTATCTATCTATCTATCTATCTATCTATATGTGTGTGTGTTTATATACATACATACATACATACATACATACATATATATCTATATATATATATATATATATATATATATATATATATATATATATATATATATATATATATATATAACTTTTGTAACTTCGTTTTTCCAATAGAAACAGAAAAAATAAATATAGGACTGCAAGTAGAGACAAAGAAAATAAATTGAAAAGGATATAATAAACAAGCGCCTCCCATATTATAACTCCCATATTATCACATTATTGAACATAAATGCATATTCAAAGGTTTGGGGCATTCAACAATAAAAATCAAAAGCATAAATAAATAAATAAATACGCACACACACACACACACACACACACACGCACGCACACACGCACACACATGCACACACACACACACACACGCACGCACACACGCACACACATGCACACACACACACACACACACACACACAATTCCATCCGTACTGGAAGAGCAGTACGGATGGAATTGTATGATGAAAAAGAAACATGAAATAAATCAATGCATGTAAGCGGCGACTAAATGTTTGGAAAAGATACAAACAAATGATATTCAAATATAAGACAACACCAGCAAAAAAAGTACTTCCGAGTTCATTTCTACGGCCGTTTCAAAAGACATCGCCAAATTTCAATAATACATTCAAAGCACGAAGGAAGCAATGAGGCAATGGCCCTTTCAACAGGAAAATTTATCCTCAAGGATGTTTTCGTTGTGATACAGCCATGTCATGCATATCCACACAGGCATACCTAGAAACGAACATACTTATATAATACTCCAATGGCGGACAAAAACATAAGTGGGAAGAATAATAAATTGGGAATGAGAATGATGGAATGAAATAATGAATGGGTGGACTGAATGCTACTCCACTCCACAAACCACGTGTCCTCATTGAAACTTTATAACAAGACTTTACAGAGTCAATGAAGCTCTTATCACACGATAAGTCTAAGTTCCCTATCTCAAAGGGCGTTCCCTTACTTCCCGAACTATCCACGCCACTGAAATTGTTCAAATCGTCGGCTGTAAAGATCAATTATTGATCAATAAAGCCATAACTGAAGACAACCTCAGAAAGAAGAAAGGCCTCAGTATGGCCTGGGTGGACTACCAAAAGGCTTTCGACAGTGTTCCCCACACGTCGGTTTTCGAAACACTAGCCATAAAAATGGTGGCACCAATGATTATAAAATACATAAGGCACTCCATGAATAAATGGCAGACAGTGCTACAGTTCCAAACAAAAGAGGAACTTGTGGAAACGAAAGCCATCCCCATTAGAAGAGGAATATTCCAAGGAGACACGCTCTCTCCACTCCTGTTCTGCCTGGCACTCACACCTTGAACTGAATTGCTATATAGAACTGGATGCGGATACAAATGTTACAGCAAAACAGTCAGCCACCTTTTATATATGGATGGCCTAAATTTATACGCTAGAAATGACAAAGAGCTGGAAACACTACTACAGACGGTACATGACTTTACTAAGGAAATAGATATGAAATTCGCATTAGAAAAATGTGTCAAAGCAACTCTGAAAAGACGAAAATTAGTTAAAAGTAGAAACATCACACTAGATAAAGCTAATGAAATAAGAGAACTAGACGAAAGCGAGCCATACAAATATTTAGGAGTCAATGAACTAGATAGGATACAACACACACAAATGAAATAAAAAATAAAGAAAAAAGTACTATAGATGAATTCGATCAATAATAAAAACAGAGCTCAATGCTAAAAACAAGATAATAGGTATTAACACTTTAGCTGTCCCAGTTATAAGTTACAGCTACAATATCCTTAACTGGACACTAAACGAACTATCTAAAATAGACAGGAAAACAAGAAAAATAATGACAGGATATAGGACGAACCACCCAAAATCTGACATAGAAAGGCTATATATACAACGCACAGAAATGTGGCAGGGGTCTTATACAGCTGGAAAACTATTATAAAATAACCACCATAGGACTGCAAAAATACCTACTCCAGAAGCAAGGAAAACTAATACAAATAGCCACAAAACACGAGCAAAACAAAATCTGTTTTCAGTATTTAAGGAAGCTGACAAATACAAACAAGAAATCATACTACCTAACAAATACGAAGAAGAAGAAGAAGAAGAAGAAGGAGAAGGAGAAGAAGAAGAAGAAGAAGAAGAAGAAGAAGAAGAAGAAGAAGAAGAAGAAGAAGAAGAAGAAGAAGAAGAAGAAGAAGAAGAAGAAGAAGAAGAAACAACAACAAAAGCTATAAAACAAATGAAATCCAAACTAAAACTAGAACAGCAACGGACCATGATAAAACGATGACAAGAAAAGCCCCTACATGGTAAATACTGGGCTAAACTAAATGCAAAAGAAATAGACAGAGAAAAATCCCAGCAATGGTTGAGAAGCTCAGGACTCAAAGCAGAGACTGAAGGATTTTTAATTGCTGCACAAGACCAAAGCCTCCCCACTAGAAATTACCAAAAACATATAATGAAAAGAAACATAACAAGTAACTGTAGAATATGTGGAGATGGACAAGAAACAATAAATCATATTATCTCTGGCTGCCCAGTCCTGGCTAAGAAGGAATATATTCACAGACATGACAGAGCTGGGACATATATACACTGGAAGCTATGCCAACACTATGGAATAACAACAGAAAAAAGATGGTATAAACGCATGCCAGAAAAGGTCACATAAAACGAGAAAGCAACCATACTCTGGGATATGCCAATACACACAGATAGAGAAATTAAGGCAAATAGACCAGATATAGTTGTCAAAGATCATGAAGAAAAAAAATGCTTCCTAATTGATGTATCAATACCAGCAGTGACAACGTTTCCCTAAAAGAAATGGAAAAACTTTCAAAATACAAAGACCTGGAAATAGAGGTAACTCGTATGTTGAATCTAAAAGCAGAAACAATTCCTATCATAGTAGGTGCCTTAGGTATAATAAAAAAATATTCAGACAAATGCATAACAAAAACACCAGGACTTACACATATATATAACATACAGAAAATTGCACTACTGGGCACTGCACACATCCTACGCAAAACACTTTCAATACAGTAACCATAAGAGCATCACAGCAAACCACAGCACATACCCAAGGCACACAGAGCTGCACTCGGTAGTGAAGTGAAAGCACGTTATAAAAATAAAACTACTGAATAATAATAATAATAATAATAATAATAATAATAATAATAATAATAATAATAATAATAATAATAATGATGATGATGATGATGATGATGATAATAATAATAATAATAATAATAATAATAATAATAATAATAATAATAATGATGATGATGATAATAATAATAATAATAATAATAATAATAATAATAATAATAATAATAATAATAACAAGCGCAGAAATCTCAGCTCTTCATGGATTGATTATAAAAAAGCCTTTGACAGCATACCACATTCGTGGATTCTGAAATCGCTGGACATTTTCTAAATTTCTCCTGTGATTTCAGATTTTTTAAAGTATAATATGTCCCTATGGAACACGAAGCTGCAATTATATCATTCTAATGGAGTATTGCACTCAAACAATATTAGCATAAACTGTGGCATTTTCCAGGGTGACTCGCTCTCGCCACTAATTTTCTGCATAGCACTGATACCACTCTCAAGTGAACTGAATAGAACAGGGTATGGCTATAAAATTGACAACAAGAAAATAAGCCATCTATTTTATATGGATGATTTAAAGCTATATGACAAAGATGATGAAGATCTTCAGGGACTATTACATACTGTGAAAGGATTCAGTGATGATATCGGGATGGAGTTTGGCCTTGAAAAGTGTGCCAAAGCCACTTTTAAGAAAGGGAAACTAGTAAAGTCGTGTTCAATAGAATTAGATGTCGAAACAGTAATAAAAGAACTTGAGCAGGAACAAACCTATAAATACCTAGGAATAAATGAAGGCTCTGGTATCCAGCATGCAAGCATGAAAGAGAAGGTTAGGAAGGAATGTTATAGAAGAGTTCGAGCAGTTCTGAAGTCTGAGCTGAATGCTTATAATAAGGTGTTAGCCATAAATTCCTTAGCAGTCCCAGTTGTACTTTATAGCTTCAATGTGCTTAACTGGAATACCAGTGAAATAGTCAAAATTGATAGAAAAATCCGCAAGCTACTGACTTGTAATAAGATGCACCATCCAAAGGCAGACGTGGATCGTCTTTACCTCCCCAGAGCTCAGGGAGGTCGAGGCTTGAACCAGCTTGAACTTACGTACAAA
>NC_142936.1:27381678-27439178 GCF_046866305.1 Octopus bimaculoides | reverse complement strand
ATATCGATCCAGTATTTCTAGTTATTTCTTTTATGGAATCCGGATGAGTAGATTGCCAAAAATCAATCGCGGAATGATTTAACTTAGGAGATTCAATTAAATATTAAAATGAATATTAAAACAAATACAGAAACAAAACTGAATATTAAAATTAACTTCTTTCCTGATACCATAGCAGTTTTTTTTTCATAGGGTAATTTAATTGTCATAACAAATACAAACAATCATAAAAAAACATAAAATTATAAAACACGAAATATGGATAGCAACACAAAGCCTTCTGCATCTCAACTGAACGCAGAGTGATAGATGTAATTACAAGACAATAGATAATATAAAGAAACACTTGTAATAAAATCAAACTTAGAGGCGCGGATTGGTGATTATTTCACAGAAGCTCGTAATAGAGATTATTGAAATGTTCTAAGGTAGTACAGCACAACTCATGATATCGACCGTATTGTTTCATAGGTATTTTATCGACTGAAGAAGAGTTAAAGGCAATGGTGACCACCGGAGGTTTTGTATTCACTTTTTGGAAAACAAATATATATATGTGTGTGTGTGTGTGTGTGTGTGTGTGTGTGTGTGTGTATTTGTGTACTGATATATATATATATATATATATATATATATATATATATATATATATATATATACAATTAAACCTTGGGAGAGGTATTATGCCGGTAATAAACACACGCACTGGTTCAGTCCTTTATTAATTTATATAGTTTTTTGTTAAATTATTTCATTGCACTCTTGCAATCTCTTCAGTAACTTGTCTCTCCACTTCCATTTATTTTGAATTTGTGATCTGGCGTTGTTTTGGCGTTGTTTCGAAACTGTTTGGTATGAGCATGTGAGTGTGTGCAAGCTCGTATGTGTGCACGCTCGTATGTGTGCATACACTTATGTGTTCGTGCTTATATGTAAGTATGTGCGTCCATATGTGTGTTTGTAACAATTTCGTTTATATCAGATCAGATAGAGACTTTTTAATTAATTTATATATATATATATATATATATATATATATATATATATATATATATATATATATACACAAAGTATAGGATTTAGTTCACAAGTGATCTAAAAGTTTAGGTACGCTGTAACGGATTACTCGGGCTCCAAGGTTATAGCCAAGACGGTAGAATGGAGCCATTGCAGATTTCCGATGAAGCGGATATATAATCGTTGAAGAGGACAACAAACATTAAGGCAAAAAACACATCTAAAACTATATACAATATTATTATTTTAAAAATATCAAGGTCTTACAGCAGTTGCCGCTGGTGTAAGGTCTACACTTGCCTAGGATCTTCCAATCGATGTTGTAACTGACACCATTATCTTTTAAAGACCATATATGACTGGATAATTTGGTCGTTTTTATTTTGTCCCAGTGCTTGAAACTCAAAGTGTGATTATTGAATCTGGCCTTGAAATTACCCTCCGTCAGGCCCACGTATTTCTTCGTGGAAACTGCGTCCTTAGTGGATACAGAGTCCACGGTAGTCTCATAAATGATCGTTTCGGACATGCAAGCTCCATTTAGAGGGCACAAGTTTTTATCTCTGCATGAACAGCTGGCTTTATATTGCGGCTTTTGCGTGTGGTGTGCGATTATGTACTTAAAATTAGCAGTTGAGCTATGTCTGTTGAAAATCTTTCTATAATTATGGTTAACTGGAAAGTGTCTGTCTATCAGTGCCAAGAAATATCTGCCTATATTAAAGGTCACTGAGTAGGGGTGTGTGAACCAGATGGCTTTCCTATTCCTATATATAGGTTACTTCCTCGTTAAAACCACTATCTTTTAGAGCCTTATTATATACTGGGGCATCGCTATTAAAAATGTCCCTATCAAAGGAGAGGCTAGAGATTCTTTTACTGATGTTCGTAACTAAATTTTTAAACACTATGGGGGGATGGCAGGGATCCACATTGATGTAACTAAGTCTATCGTTGGGCTTCCTATAACGTTTATAAATATTCGTATTCAGATCTAGGTAATTGACAACCGTCAGGTTGGTATCTGTAGTTATGCTAAGACCGAAGGTTTTCATCAAATGGATAATATCCTTCCTGAACCGATCTTGTGCTGGTCCATTGGTATTAGCGGTTAAAGCTAGGGCATCATCTTTATAAATTGCGAAGTGTACGTTAGGAAACGTTTTGCCCAACGCATCTAGTAGGAATAATCCAATAAGATCGCATATGCCTGCTCCATCATATGACCCCATGCTCACATCAAAAGCACCCCCTGTATTGGTAGTCTGGACCGACTCTGCGTTCTCGCTGAAGAGTACAGTCTTTCTAGCATGGAAGATTATGTCTTTATCCTGTGTGCTGATTTCTATAAATCCGCTTGCGAAGGTAAGGGCTTTATCTAGGAGTTCTTTGGAGATAGAAGCATAAAAATCGACAATATCGATGCAAAATGAAGTTGATATGGGAAGATTCGATCTCAGAGCGAAAAGATTCAGAATAAACAACGTAAAATATTCTTTTCCAATGCGCTGGTAATTGTGTCCACTTGTGGCCTTTAAGTGACAAATAATATAAGGATTAATTCAAATATGACTATAGACGTAAGTCAAGTACGTCAACCATTGTATGTGGCTAGTACTTTATTTTATCGACCCCAGGAAAAGAGAGTGCCAAAGTAAACGTTATCTCGGCGGTATTGTATCCGACATATATGCTTTGAAGAAACACTGGGAAAACATTCTAATGATTACAATAATCTAGTGGTTTATAACAATGAATTATAGCATAGAAAAACAGAAAAAATATCTCAGCTTTTTATAAGAAGGCAGTTGATATTATTAGCATCGATATTTGATCTCGCTATCATTTGAACACAAGACGTGAAACCGGAAGAAATACTGGTCGTTGTGATATTCTACAGTGTACGATTCTATTTCAAAATAAAATGTTATATTTTTTCAAATCTAAAGATAGTAGAAAACCAAAAAGAAATCACATTTATTAAAACACATATTTCAAGTGGTTTTAGAATTCATAGAGTTAAGTGTAAAAAATAGAAACGATAAAGTTATATATAACACAATATGAACTGCCTACGTAAAATAACGCACGAGGACCTTTTACCCAAAGACTACGTAATGTTGATGCAACCATTCGTTACCTATCATATGGTTGCTGATACTATAGTTGAAATACTTGTGATAAAAAAAATTTGAAAGTTTGCAGAAACAAACTGCGAACAAAATCAATATATACACACATACACACGCGCGGGTATACTTGCCCGTGTCTATCTATCTATCTATCTATGTCGATGTACAGATTTATATATTCAGAGAAAAGAAGTAGGATTTGGAATTAGAATACTTTATGTAGCTCTCATCTCTTTTGAGAGTCAACAAGAACGACATATTCGTAGAAAATTCATGAATGTATCTATATCTATAAAATGCAGGATATGTGTGTGTGTGTTTGTTTGTGTGTGTGTACGTGAATGTAATTTATGCACGGCCAGAAATTAGCATGCATGGCGCTCCAATTTGGAGAGGACAATGTCGCGACCATGGCTGTTTTTATCAACTTATTTTTCCCGAGGCACCCGCAGATAGCGTTAAAAATCGATTTTCAACCATAATATTTACAAATTTCCATGTCAGTGAAATCCTTAAGTTTGCTAACATGAGTTAAGTCCCCTGTCTAGCAATGGCGGAAAAGAAAAACAAAGGGTAAATTTTTAGATTACCACCCGCACGATTTTCACTAAAAAAAATAGAAAAAAGAAACTCGGATTTTTCGCCTGGAATCAAGTCCCATGGTCTCCTAATATGCAAAATATAGATTTTGAGATCAGAAAAACGGGGTGGGGTGAGGTGGAAGCCTCGGAAATTTTACCCAGAGTGTGAATTACATGGTTCGTTATTAAGTATATATATATATATATATATATATATATATATATATATATATATATATATATATATATATATATATATATATATATATATATATATATATATATATATATATATATGTATATGTATATATATATATATATATATATATATATATATATATATATATATATATATGTATATATATAAGAGAATGTCATATTTATATTGTGTATATATATATATATATATATATATATATATATTTTCTTTCTATCCATCAGCCCCTTCACGCTTCATTCTTCCCACACTTCTTTCTTTCGCTCACCCTCTCTCACATTTCCAGCCCTTCCCTTCATTTTCACCTTCCATCCTCTTTCACTTCATTCTGTCCCTTTCGTCTTTTCTTGTCCCTCCATAATTCTTCTATCCCTCTGCCTCTACCTCTCTTCTCTCCTCCCATGTGACCGGTGTTCGTCTAAGCCTGACCTTTCTTTCTTGGTTCGACCGGTGTCCTGGCAACATCTGTATTCCTTCCTATGCCTGTTACATGATATGTCACTGCCGTAAGGCTTCACTTCCACGCACGACTGCTTAATTTAATTCGACCTTAGTCGAAAGACACTTGATATTTGTAGTTGTGTACCATTTCTCCGATTTTTCGTCCTTGTTTTCGTATACATTTGCTACTTTCTTCCAAGGAATCTAGAGCTCTTAGCTTAGATTTTCATTGGGGATGGCCATATTGGAGCAGTCTCGAGTATAAACAGCTAAGACTGTAAATCTAATCTGGAACTCGACTGACGAAAGAAAACTCCGAATGACCCATCTTTGTTTTTTCTTGTCCCTTTTTTGTATCATCTAACTGTTTGGATGTTTTGCGTACTTGTCCCATTTTCTTGTATTCATATATATATATATATATATATATATATATATATATATAGGAAAATGAAAAAAACCCAGAATGCTGAACTGGAAGCATAATTTAATAAAGATTTTTTCTAACCGGTTTTTATTGCGAAGGAGCAAATTATCAAGAAGAAGGAGAATGAAAATGTTTTTTTACCAAGAAGTACAAAATGAAGAAAATAATATATAAAACAATAATATATAAAAAAATAAATATACCCATACATTATATTGTCTTTGAGCTTTTGTAGTTCAATAGTAGTTCATGTATAAATTGGTAGGAAAAATAAGGATGCATGAGGGTTGAGAGTTTTGTTAGGTTTTAAAAAAGGGTTAAAAGTTTGTGTTAAGCAGGAAATGTGGTGTCAAAACAGGAAGTGTGTGTAAGGGGAGACAAGTGTTTTTAGTTGGAGTTATGAACTCTTTTTTTCCAAACAGGAAGTTTGTGTCTGTTCATAGAGGAATAAGGTCACTGAGGGGTGTGTGTGTTAAGACATGGTTGGAATTTCTCTATGAAAAGATTCTCCTTGTTGATTCTTTCTTGTGTGGAGATTCTGTCTTTACATTGATAGAAAGGGAATATAATGAATTTAGGGTTTTTGTTTCTGGCGCAAGAGTCTATGTGGCCACTGAGTGGAATTTGGCGGTATTGAGGGAGGTTTATCTGTTACTTATGGACAGCTACTCTTCTACGTAATGGGAGGCTCGTCTGTCCGATATAGAAGTTTTGGCAACCTGCGCAAGTACTCTTCCACCCCCATCAGTTAAAAAATGTGCACGCCCTAATTGTGGCACCTGCCCCTACCTACTTGAAGGCTCTGAATTTACCTTCAAACGAGGAACAAAGTTTAAAATTAAAACCAATTTCTCTTGTTCCTCGGGTAACCTCATTTATATCCTTTTTTTCATTTTCCTATTATTTCTCCACGTGCGGTTAACACAACCCCACTATTTACTGACTTATATATATATATATAGGATAGCGTACAAACCTTCGATGCAATCTTCTCCAGTGCAGATCTTCGATGCAGATCTCAGAGCAACCTTCTCCAATGCAGATCTTCGATGCAGATCGCCGAGGAAACCTTCTCCAATGCATATCTTCGATGTAGCCTTGACCGATAGTACCCCTACGAGGGGTTAGGACTAGATCGGTATAAGTCGCTGTCTTTTAGAGGCTCTCGAGCCCCATTTCGCCAGGTTAGTTTAGGCTTACGTTAAAGCTTAGCTGTGATCCGATCATAACATCTTCTGACACAGAGGATCACCCTTTTGGGCGTTCTATTTTCCTTGCTTCCTTACCAGAAGGGTTCCCAACCCATGGGCCAAGGTGGGTTTAGATGTTGGGGTGGTTTCGAAAGGGCTGGCATGTGCATCCTGATCACCTCTGCCGGTCAAACGCCCAACCCATGTGTTCACGTCGTGACACTGCTTCTGCAGAACTGGGTTGGGTGTGAAAACCAACTTTAAAGTATAAATATAGATTTGTTTGAATCAGCAATATTGTGTTCGGTTAAGTCTTATTTGGGGTGAAAAATTGACAAACCGATTTCTTTCAGGATTTCCCACTAAAATTGGCTACACTCCCATTTTCAACCATGACTTTTACCAATTTTGACCAATTTTGTTCAAACTTGATGTCGGCTTACTTAGTTTTATATATACTTGAACTAGTTGAAAAAATCTGGAGTTGAATTAATAATAAGATGCTTTGGGAGTGGTTTCAATGTTCTTGTATGTTTGTGTGGTATATTTTGAGAGCCTTGGTTAGAAAGAGAAAAAAGGAAAGGAAAATGTGTAGAAAGAAAGAAAGAAAGAAAGAAAAGGGCCTTTTTCGAGATGATTGAAATTGATGATGGGACAAAAAGTAAATTATTATTATTATTATTATTATTATTATTATTATTATTATTATTATTAATAATAATAATAATAATAATAATAATAATAATAATAATAATAATAATAATAATAATAATAATAGATTACTACCTAGCTCAGATACCAGGAAACCGCAAAATGGCTGAAGTTCAAAAGATAGTGCTCATGGAAAAACTTTCAAAATACAAAGACCTGGAAATAGAGATAACTCGAATGTGGAATCTAAAAACAGAAACAATTCCTATCATAGTAGGTGCCTTAGGTATAATAAAAAAATATTCAGACAAATACATAACAAAAATAGCAGGACTTACAAATATATATAACATACAGAAAATTGCACTACTGGGTACTGCACACATTCTACGCAAAACACTTTCAATACAGTAAACATAAGAGGACCACAGCAAACCACAGCACATACCCAAGGCGCACAGAGCTGCGCTCGGTAGTGAAGTGAAAGCACGTTATAAAAATAAAACTACTGAATAATAATAATAATAATAATAATAATAATAATAATAATAATAATAATAATAATAATAATAATAATAATAATAATAGCAATAATAATAATAATAATAATAATAATAATAATAATAATAATAATAATAATAATAATAATAATAATAATAATAATAATAATAATAGTATACAGTGGTAATCATATTTGAAACAATTTGGTAGACTAATGTTTAAATAAACATTTCTCATATGATTATAAATATATATATTTTCTTTTTCATACATTTAGTTTAGATAAACATTTTTGATAATATGCAGTGCCATTATCTTCTGGTACTGTAGATCATGACTTGGGCATATGGAGAAGGGAAATATCTTTCTTCTGCTGCATCTACATATTTCCAGATTTTTACTCTGCAGAATCTGGCGTAATTGCTTCTCTGATGTGTTGTCTGTGGATTCTTACACGCTGGCTAAGAGAATTGTTGCTTGAAATTATGGCTGGTTAAGCAGCATTTGAGATTCTTTATTTCTGTCCACTTGTCTTTTTTCTTCTTGTTCTCTTCCTTTTTTCTTTTTCCTCTTCGTAACCATGTCTCTAAAATTTTACCACTCACACATACTTACACAGACACACACACACACACACACAGACACACACACCACTCCCCAGTTGTTCTTTTCCCATTTCAACTCCATTTTTTTTTCAACTAACTGACATATATCAAAGGCATAAATTTTCTGCAAATGTACGAAGGAATCTCTATAAGTAGATGAAAGCGCTAAATAGATAACTTTTATCTAAAACTCTGACGCCCTCCTTTTGCTATCTATCTATCTATCTATCTATCTATCTATCTATCTATCTACACACACACACGCACACGTATATATATATAGATATAGATATAAGTATAGATATACATGTATGCATATATGTGTATAAATATATGCGTGTGTATATATATATATATATATATATATATATATATATATATGTATACGTATGTATATATATATGTGTGTGTATGTATATATATGTATATATATATATATATATATATATATATATATACACACTCACACACACGCACACACGCACACACACACACACACACATATATATATTCATATAAATATATTTATAAAAACATTTTATATAAACAATGTTAATTCTCTAAATGAAGTATTAACAGTAACTGCACGATAAAGTGTAGTATATTGCCACTTAAGTGTGGCTGACCCCTAGGGGTGGATGTTACTGTTGCTTTTAGCCCCAGGAGGACATCTCCTCCAGCTGGCTTATCGACACACGACTGTGTCCTGTTTGCCAAGGGTAGTTATCCCTCTCACCAACATCTGCAGCACGAACGGATCCAGATTTCAGGGTTATTTCCCTTCGTCGGCGTCCGATAGCCGCTGACCTTGGTGAGAGAGACAAAAACCTGGCAATCTTATATCTTCACACTTAAGTGGCAATATACTACACTTTATCGTGCAGTTACTGTTAATACTTCATTTAGAGAATTAACATTGCTTGTTTTCACCTTTTCGATATCAGTGAAGAATTTCACTTGAAAAGAAGATATAAGATTGCCAGGTTTTTGTCTCTCTCACCAAGGTCAGCGGCTATCGGACGCCGACGAAGGGAAATAACCCTGAAATCTGGATCCGTTCGTGCTGCAGATGTTGGTGAGAGGGATAACTACCCTTGGCAAACAGGACACAGTCGTGTGTCGATAAGCCAGCTGGAGGAGATGTCCTCCTGGGGCTAAAAGCAACAGTAACATCCACCCCTAGGGGTCAGCCACACTTAAGTGGCAATATACTACACTTTATCGTGCAGTTACTGTTAATACTTCATTTAGAGAATTAACATTGCTTGTTTTCACCTTTTCGATATCAGTGAAGAATTTCACTTGAAAAGAAGATATAAGATTGCCAGGTTTTTGTCGCTCTCACCAAGGTCAGCGGCTATCGGACGCCGACGAAGGGAAATAACCCTGAAATCCGGATCCGTTCGTGCTGCAGATGTTGGTGAGAGGGATAACTACCCTTGGCAAACAGGACACAGTCGTGTGTCGATAAGCCAGCTGGAGGAGATGTCCTCCTGGGACTAAAAGCAACAGTAACATCCACCCCTAGGGGTCAGCCACACTTAAGTGGCAATATACTACATTTTATATAAAGTTTGAAATTTACTTGTAGATATATTTTCTTCCAACTCTCATATGTCTTGCATTACTAAATATTTTCTGCCTCAATACCTCAGGTCATCTTTTTTCTGTTGCCAAAACAAAATTATTCCTTTCTCATACTTACTACCTGTGTTTCTAAGCAACTTTGTCTATGTCGTATTCTATCCTTTATCTAAGTTTTATGTCGTCAGTATATGGCTTTCTCTCGTTCCATTTTAGCCTTTTACTTTTTTTTAAAGGAATAATAGCAATTTTTGTTAGAAATAATGGTTTTTATTATATCTAAAGAATTTTTTCATATCTATCTAATAATGTTTTTCATATCTAACTAATAATTAATCATATTCATCTTCTGGAAGAAGGAAAACACGCGCATTTTTTTTTAACTTCTAGCTTCCCATTAATCTTCACTATGTAAATTTCCTATCCGACTGTGAATAATTTATAACAGTTTTCTACTTGAATAAAATGTGTATCTTTCTGTGTTCCAAGTACATGAGTTATTTATATGTAAGCTTCTGTGTAGCGTATTCAAAATATAGTCATTTTTTTCTGATTTTCTTGCTGTCTAGTCTTGAAAAGTTATTTACCGTACATTTGAGAATATTATAAACTATAATTTATCAATGAGAGATTTGGGCTATTGAAACCTGCAAATTTCATTTACGTGTTTAAGTTCTAATTTAATATCTCTGTAACATTCCTTCTTAAATTTTATTTTGTGTGCGCATGTGGGTGCGTGTTTAGACCTCTAGATCAACATATTCCTAAGCATTTGTAAACGTTTGGTTTAAGTCTCTTATACATACATACATACATACATATATATATATATATATATATATATATATATATATATATATATATATATATATATATATATATATATATATATATATATATATGTATGTGTGTGTGTGTGTGTGTGTTTGTGTGTGTGTGTTTTGTATACATTATATTCAATATGTTAACTAATTGATAATATTTTAATGCCCCTTTGGACTATTTACATCAGTGTATAATCTCATTAAAAATGCTGGATAAATGTGTTAGCACAAGACGGAAGATAAGTGAGTCATCGCTGAAATGTTTGTACGATAACAGATAATTGAAAATTGTCTTCTGCTTGCATCTTCAGAATTGCTTCACATTTATTATTGCATACTTTATGTAGTAGCTTACTATAGAGATAAACTTACACATAGGCAATGCGAGGAATTATATATCGAGAATACTGTTAGAAAACACTGTAATTCGTTAAATGAAATACTCAGATTAGGTTATGGCTATGTGGATTCGTAATCCATCAGTACATCAATAAGGATATTTACTCATCCATTGTCCTCTGGGAACGAGTTGATTGTTTCGATACGTGAAGCAATTGTTGACTTTCATTCTCGCTGAAATCCTTAGACAATGATAATCTTCATCTAAGTTATAGCTTTCTGTAGATATAGATCTGTTTTCCTTTGGACAAGGCTAAAATTGTAACAGGTCAGAGGCTTTAAATCTGGCGATTTTTGCGGCCTTTAGTTTGGTGTTACATTTTAAAAACATAGCCTGAAATCCCTTCCTGACTCCTGTGGGTTTTGTGAGAAGGTGCCGAGTTTTGTTGAGCACGCAGGTCTTATCAATAGTCTCCAACACCTTAAGGTATCCAGCAGCATTAATTCTAAGACGTTGTCATAAGATGGCACACAGCATGACATCCAGTGTAATGTTACTTCTGCCATTCGTTTCTAAAACTGATCAATTTTATTCACGTTTGGAATCTGCAGATGTATGTAACATCCTTCATCAAGCAAACTCGAATAATAAATGTAACTTCAGTGTTGGTAGTTATAAACTTTCCTATAATTTTCATTTGTTGTAATGTAGATGGATACACGAAATAATGAAACCTAATACTGCTTACAACGTACTTACCTCCTCAATCACTATACCCATATATCTTCTTTAGGTCGTCAGTTAGTCACTGAACTCTTCTCACTCGTGTTTTCTTGCCCAAAAGAACATGGAATCGCGTCCGCATACCCGCCCTATTCGCCAGATTTAGTACCGTGCTTCTATCTCTTCCTCACGATAAAAATGTTGCTTAAAGGTCACCATTTTAACACCGTTGTTGAGATCCAGAGCAAATTGCAAAAGGTTTTCGACTCACTTATAGAAATCAACTTCCATGCAGGATTTCAAAAGTGGCAGGAGCGCTGGGAGCGCAAGGCGAAGATTTCGTAGGAGATGGTGTTAAAATTGTTTAAACATAGCAATTCCAGGAACTTCTTCATTCCACTTCGGACATATGGCGCTGGCACTTCGCCGCTTACGACGACGAGAGTTCTTACCTGATTCGATAAACAGAACAACCTGCTCGTGAAATTAGCGTACATATGTCTGAGCGCTCCGCAGACACATGTACCCTTAATGTAGTTCTCAGTAGTTCACCTCCTCCTCTTTCTTCCCTCCTCCTTCCTTCTTCCCTCCTCCCCTCCCTCACTCCTCCTTCCTTCCCCCCTCCTCCTCCTCCTCTTTCTTCTTCTTCTTCTTCTTCTTCTTCTTCTTCTTCTTCTTCTTTTTCTTCTTCTTCCTCTCTTTAGTAGATGTGTCGTTCTAGTGTTAGTATTTGTAGTACTAGTTGTATTAATAATAGTAGTCGTATCGATTTTAAAAATATATATTAGTAATAGTACCCGATTATATATACTCTTTGTTAAGTGTTGTTGTTCTTTAGGTCTTAAGGCGGCGAGCTGGCAGAAACGCCAGGCGAAATGCTTAGCGGTATTTCGTTTGTCTTTACGTTCTGAGTTCAAATTCCACCGAGGTCGACTTTGCCTTTTATCTTTTCGGAGTTGATAAGTTAATTTCCAGTTGCGTACTGGGGTTGATCTAATCGACTGGCCCCCTCCCCCAAAATTTCGGGTCTTATACCTACAGTAGAAAAGGATATTTTTGAGATCTTGAAAACAACCAAATTCGTTTACATTTTGATGTCACCCGTGAGAATCGGAGAAATAAGAGAATGTAAGCTAAAATCCTTCCAGAGAACAAAGTAGATATGACGTGAACATTATGAATAAGAAATCTCGCCACCGCTCTCTCACTGTCTATTTGTCTCATCCCTCTATCTTTTCCTTCTCTCTCTCTATATCCCTAATTTCTTTTATCATCGTTTCTCTTTACGAAATAGGAACGTGAACAATAAATGTGATGATAATAGAAAGTGTTCTTTGCTAAATCATAATATTTTTTCTCAACGAGGCATTATACTAAATCGTAAATACTTCACGTTATAAAGTTTAATGTCTTGTGAAGCTGGTGGTAGATATGGCAATCGTTAGGGGTGATATACACTGAATATTGAAGAAATAGCAAATCATAATGGAATAGAAAGGTAACATTTAAGTTGATGCCGCTATTAAACGTAGCAATCCTGAGAGTTGTTGACTTCAGAAGCTTTTTATGTAAATACAAGAAAATCTCAGCGAATATATTTTTGCATGACTTCGTGTGGAATTGCGGTATGTTGATTTATGTGTGTTATGTAAGAGATATAGGATACCACGTTGTAAGATGATATTGGCATTGAGTTATTTCTAAATAATTGTGAAGAAGAAAAACAATACTGTTGGCTAATAATTTCATATACTAGAATATAAACAGCTTTTAAGAATATGTCTATATTTAGTGATTTTCAGGCTGTTTAATCGCTAACCAGGCAACGTTCAATCATTTACAGATTTGACAGAGGGAGTGACGTGATGAAGAGTTGGTTAGAAAATGCTAACAGTTAGAGCAACCAAGTAGAGGCTATATGTAAGGTTCCTTGAATTCCGATCTGAGTAATCCACTAGAATCCACTGATTTTTAACAGCAATGAAAGGGTTGTGACGATGAAGTTATCGCATTCAGTTTATATGAAGGCTAACGAACCTCATATATATGCTTAGTTAATTTTAATTGTCACCTCAGCAAAGATAATGCAATGAAGACTACATCCTAGGAATTTAGGTGAAAGATATAAATATCATCAGCGGATAGATATTGACCTGACTGTAATACATATTTGAGAACTTTGTGCGAAGTGGTCTCACTTTCTATAGTTTTCTCCTTGTTTGTTTTCTAACGCTTTCATTGATATATTTTACTTCAATATAATCATTTAGCTCAGTTTTTAGTTTAAGAGAATATGTAGATATTATTTGCCTCATATGAAGTTACCGCATTCAGTTTATATGAAGGCTAACAAACATCATATATATGCTTAGTTAATTAAAATTGTCACCTCAGCAAAGACAGCAAAGATTTATTTTTGATTATTAACCGAGAGCAACGAATTTAAGTTTTGCAAATGCTTATCACGTTTCATTTTATATTTTTTATTTATGTATTCTTTTCAGGCTTTAGATGCTTTATGAGCTACATCTATTTGAAAATTCATATTAGCAGTGGATATTTCATCTCAACGCGCATAAACTTGTGGGTAAACGAAATGATTAAGTTGATCAATCTTCCCGTTAGACATGGAGGCATATCTCCGTCAAAACCCCACCAGAAATAGAAACACATTTAGGTGGTAGTACACAATATAATCCGAGAAGATTTGAAATATATCGATCTCAGAACGGCTTCATGATAAATAAGGTATATCTAAATACCAACACAATCAACAAAAGTATCCTATAGACATACAATTGTAGGAATACACAGGCTGGATGTATGATGCTAATTGCTAAACGAGTCAAACATAGTGAGTGTGAACGTAAAAAAGAAAGAAAGGAGAGACAACTGTCAAAGCATCCCATTCATTTGAAGTTAGGCCACTTTGTTACACCTGCAACACAATATAGGTAGCACGTTGTATATACCGGAAGCCAAAACTCAAACGACCTATGAATGATACAAATATAAATGGAAACCATACCTATAAATATTTCACTGTCGCAATTGTAGGCACGAATACGATGAAAAGAAAACATAATATTCAATTATGTTTATATCTACAGTATATCACAACTATGAATCAGAATTGTGTATTTATTTCATATGTTACAAAATTGTGTATTTATTTCATATGTTACAAAATTGAGTATTTATTTCGTGTTACAAAAATTTGATTGCAATGACGATTTTGGACACCAGCAATTCCATTTGGTGAAACTTAAAATCATTTGTGAGTATGATGTCTTCTTTTATCAAAAACCGTTTTAATAGAAACAGACAGATTGGCAGCGGTTATGTTACGGTCAGTTTCGGAAAAAATGCGTATGATACATTTCCCAGATGAGCTGGCATTCATCGATAGTGATGTAGCTTAGGATAACTAGGTTTTTCAAGACGTGGTTATGTGGTTAGAAGCTCCCTATTGTGCTGTGATCTACCTTTAATCATAGATCACTATCGATCATTGCATCATAAAGAAGCTTAGTAATTTGATTTCACTTAAAACCACTGAAAGAGACTACGTTACCAATTTTGAATTAAAATTCAGCAACTTGTATTGCTTACGAAAATACAGGTCGAAGGAAATTCAAAATGCAGCAAAGGAACATATACTTATTAAATAAAACAACTACAACCAATTGATCTAAGACATAGATCATTTATAGCTCGTCCAACATGCCGTACCCATCAACTAAGCAATTTTGTTGACATTCTTTTGAAACCATTATATACCAACATACCAAGTTCCATTCAGGATCACGTTGACTTTTTGTCCCATCTTCACAAAGCAACAGAATCGAACACATTCTTGATTAGTTTTAATGTAGTAAACATCTATATAGATATTCCACACAATTTAGGAATAAAGGCGATCACATATTGGGTGGAAGAAAGATAAAGAAGTGGTTCTTAGTAGATTCAGATATGTCCTTTATATGAGGCGCACTCAAACTTATCCTTGAAAGAAACACAGTTTTTTTTTTTTACAACGGGAAGAATTATCTTCACATTAGAGACACGGTGATGAGAAACAGGTTTGTCCCAGTTTATGCAAACTCAGTAACTTAGAACAACTAATTCGAAGAGTAGAAGAAAACTACGGCACTCTCTTTAGAAGGCATAATGGATATGCGTGGAAGAGATATATAAATGATTGTTTCATAACCTGGACAGAATCCCCAGACACCTTGCAAGAATACATTACTCTCCAGAACAATCTGCACCCATCTCTGGAATTTACAATGGAAATGAGACACACATAATTAACATTTCTTGATATCGTGGTAATTAAAAATGAACTCCAATACATACAGAACTCAGTACCCTATACAATATAGCCAAATATTTCTACAATTCTAATGACGAAGAAACTAGAGATAAACATCTCACAGAACCTAAAGGATTTCTACAAGAAATAAAAGATTCAAAGTAAAAGATAACCAAAAGATTTGAAACAAACAATTATTGAAAAAGGTAAAGTTTGACCTCTGCAACAGTGATAAAATATTTCTAGCATACAAATGCAATGACAAGCGATGCAGTACACGTCCGTTCAGACATACGATTCAGTATATGAATGGAAGAATATTTACAAATGCAAAAATAAAAGCAGAAATCTAAACTACTTCATCAAATGCCCGAACAGTAAAGAGATATATATTGGCTAGAAAGGAAATTATTTACCGGAACAATGAAGAGCACACTGAGAGATGTTCGACAGATAGCATTAAGCAACCATTTAGAAACATGCGATCAGAAAATGCTTATAATATTCCAATTTTACAAACAGCACAACTCAAGTGAAGATGGGAGAAGTGTAAAGGGACAGCGTTTGTAGAATTGAAGCCCGTTTTAAATGGATAAAAGAACACTAATACTAATAATGTTGCTAGTAGTAGTAGTGGTAGTAGTAGTAGTAGTAGTATTAGTAGTAGTAGTAGTAGTAGTAGTAGTAGTAGTAGTAGTGGTGGTGGTGGTGGTGGTGGTGGTGGGAAGTGGTGGGCAGTGGTGGTGGGCAGTGGTGGTGGGCAGTGGTGGTGGGCAGTGGTGGTGGGCAGTGGTGGTGGTGGGAAGTGGTGGTGGTGGTGAAAGTAATAATAACTTAGAAATTGAAGTTTGAAGAATTGAAATTGTGGGGTATGAAGGTAAAAACAATACCAGTAATAATTGGAGCATCGGGCATGATACAAAAGCATATGAAGAAAAACGTAGAAGATATAACTGGACCCTCAATACTATACACTATCCAAAGAATAGCCCTGATAGGAACAGCTCACCACCTACACATGATAAATCAATTCAATAACACAACCCAAACAAAACAATCCACTAACATAAGACAAATATCCAATGAAATATACAACCAGCAACGGAAGAACACAACTGGCTGCATTACACACACTATACACTAATACAAGGAAAGACTGTAACCAAATCTCATAACAAGAGAAAAAGACGCAATACAATACCAGAAAGAGTTTGCACTCACCCAACAACAAAAAAGAACACACAATGCTCTACACAGACCTACCGACAACGAGGTGCAACAGGTGATGCAGTAGAAATTTACCTGAAACTACCAACAGTTAAATAATAATGATAATAATAATAATAATGATGATGAAGAAAAGGTATCGAAGCAGTGATGCATACACCGTGCGAAAATGAATTTTTTCGCATATTATACTGTGACTTACAACGCATTTCTTACACAAGCTTTTTAAACGGAATGTTTTTTAACTATCACCATTATAGGTATTTAAACTCCGGTGAAATTCAGAAATTAACTCGTAAATAAATGAAAACATCGAATCCATCAGTGTACACCCACACGCACGTATACACACACAGAGTCGCATATCCATGTATGTATGTATGAATGTATATGCGTATGTATGTACGTATAGGTGTATGTATGTATGCACTCATGTCTACGCGCACAGGTACACCATGATCTAAACGCATGCAGACGATGGTCGATTTATATGAAAAAGAAAGTGAAGAAAATATGACCATTTCGTCACCGGAATATTTGTAAGCTCGATTACTTTTTAATTTCTTTTTAAGGATAATCAAACCAAAGGTTCATCATTTTGAGCCACTCACCCAGTGACTATTTCTGCCAAATATGGTGAAAATTCGTTCATCCATTTTCCAGTAATATTGCAAATACACAAAGACGAGTGATTACAATGCCTTCTTTACGTTTATGCGCGCAGGTTAATAATAATGCAGATAATAATAATAATAATAATAATAATAATAATACGTTAAATACAACAAAGTTTGCTTTAGAGGCATTGACAGATACAGAGAAGGAAAGATTTGTATTCTCAAGCGCAGGTTAATAATGCTAATAGTATAGCATGAACAAGATAGACTATCCATACTTTGCAGAACAATCTTTCGGCGGCCAGCCATGAGACTCGAACTCACATTACTGTGATTACGCGTCAAGTGCTTTACCATTAAGATAAACTTCCCAGCAACATATTCTTCGGCAGTTTTAGGATATATAAATCTAGTTTTATAAGACACTATCTTACGTTAAATTCAACAAACAAAGTTCGCTTTAGAAGCGCTGTGATGTATTGAAAGATACGGATAAGAATATAACTGCTCACCATTCGGGTGATGCCAGATATGCCTAAGTCTCTGCTAAAACTTGTGCATCTTCAGACACGGCATCCCTGGCACACACTTTAACGGTTTTTGTCAGCAAATAGAGTGCCTTACAAGTGGTCTCCTCATCCACAAAAAACGGAGAGGAGTCGATCCAGCTTGCTCAACCACGGATCAGGACAAGGCACGATGGTCAGGCGGTAGGTCATAACAGACGCAATAAAAACCCACGTCATCTCCACCCTTCCTATAAGTGATAGCGTCCTTCCAGACCTGGTCTGGGTTACGGCAGTTACCTTGCTTGTTACCTCATCCCAATTCTTCTCTATCTCGAGTTCTGGATCAAACCAGACCGCTAGCATCATAACAGGACCTTCCGGCCAACGTCGCACGACATTATTGGGCGGCCTCGACTTGCCTCTCCTGGTGCCGAGTTGCAAGCCGACCGACTTATCCTGATGAATTCTTGCTCCTGCAAACTCTTCGTATCTTCTGATGGCGTTTTCTACACAAGGTAACTGTCCTTCATCAGATACGATAATGGTGATGTCATCTGCATACGCGGTCGCCATCTTCCCACCACTCAGATCACGCGGGTTATCCCCTATAGCCTTCAATCTTCGCAGCAATGGCTGAAGAGTCTGCACATACAAAAGTGGATACAGGGGGTATCCATGGCGAACAGAGCGCTCTGTTTCGAATGGTTTCGAGAGGAAACCATTCACTCGGACGACAGACTCAATGTTGCTGTACATAGCATTTTCCAGCCGCAGAATGCCACAAGGCACATAAATGCCGATCGACCCTAAAGCTAAAACCAGTACAAACGCACGAACGATGTCATAAACAACAGTACCGCCGATAGTTGTTGCTGAAAAACAACGGCAGTAATTTTATTCAGGGGAAAAGATCCCATTACACCGCCATAAAGTCTTGTTGACAAACCATAGGACTAAGTGTTTCCACCTCAATAGACGTCATTGATTGGTTAAATTACCGAAATACGACAACATTATCACGAAATAACTTCGAAAATAACGAATTTTCTTAAAAACGCCAAGAGTAAATGATGTTTTAAATGACACATTCTACCAGTATACGAAATTTGAAAGTGTTTCGTTACAAAAAGTTATTTTTTCTATGTGTCGGCCAAAAGGAAAGGATCCAGAAAAGATAGTAATAAAATAAACATCGTACGCAAGCTTCGAATATCTCGTCGCCACTTTTGTTTCTTTCTACAGGTCGGTATAGATAGATAAATTATTCAGCAGACGTTTAATCAATGTGTTCACACGACGTACTTCGCTTTTTCTTTATTATAGGCATAAAGCCTTAAATATAGAAGGGACACCACAAGGACATACAACATAAACGTGGGGTACATATAACAATTAACGAATGAATTATGAGTTATGATTATAATGATGATGCAATGGCTCACCTACCCCACAAAGTCGGGAGTTCCATTTTACTGTTTTTACAATCAATATTTATATCCAGTTTGTATCATATTTATATAAAAAAACTAATAACTCCTCAAATGTTATTACGGATAGTAATTCGTCGTATCTAAAACGTAACCTCGACATTTTCAGGATTTCTGCTTTTTGTTCTGTATTATAAAGGATGGCTTCCACAAGCCATGCCTCGTCAATTTCGGGTAGCACTCTCCCTATCCTCATTCTGGCCGCATGTCTGCCACAGTAAGTAGGTAACAGTGCCCACTGCGCTGATTTCAAGGCTATGGTAGGGTATTTCTTTGTTTCCTTCTCATTAACGAAGCATACCTCTACCGTGCCCAACTTTCGTCCTCTTTTATATCCTTTAAACATTCTTCTACCGTTTCTACAGCTGCTATCTCCACATTGTTTGTCGCTATATTCAACGTTCTATAAGTAATGATTTTTCTTTCTGTGTTCTCCGTCACTTCTTTCGTGGGTGTCAGCCTTAGATATCCCCCCTCCTTCTCCAACAAAGTATTAAACTTCTTGAAGTCTCTGTCCTTTACTTCCAATTCACATATCTGCAGTAGCTCAGCTGTCAGGTTTTGGCCCGTCACTACAACTTAACTGCTTGTTAGAACCTGCATATTCATAATTACGCTGTTCACCGCTTCACCCATAAATAGGGAAAACAAATAACATTTTCAACAATACAAATAGTCACAAATTTAAACAATCACAAAATTCAACAATTCAGAAATTCAACAATTCCGTAATTCAAATTAACAAAGCATTAACTCACATGTTGGCGAAATCAAGACACAACAAACGAAGCACTTCGCGAGACTTCCAAAATTCACACCTTGACTAGTACCGACCAGTAAGCTTTATAAAAGTTCGGTTTCTCCATTCTTCCATTCTCACAGGAGTGTGAATGACTCTCGCCACAACAACGTTAAAACAAGAAAATATCCCACAAGGTATTAGCGATATCAACGCAAATTCCAACAGTTAATACACATGACTGGTCTGCAGAAGAAATCCACTACATAGACATTAAATATATTCAATCTTTTGTCATTTGTTTTTAATCAAGTTTTCCATTGATTTAACAAACTTTTATATCATGTTGATACAATTATTCCTGTTGCTCTTGTAAATTCTGTCGATAATTTTGCTGAAATTTAGTTCAACCCTAATTGACCGAATCTATGTTAAAAGTCTGTCCCTCCAGAACATTTCTGTATTTGTGTCTGGAATATACGACTACAGTCTACAAGGAGACACCTGTTATTTCTAGAAAAGCAAACCACCGCGTTGTCTCTATCTTTGACTAATTTTCTATCCTTATGTTCCGTTCATTATCTATGTCATGATGTAGATGGGTATTGTTATATTTCTCTATTCCTAGAATAATACATATTAATTATAAATAATTTATTATAAAATCGACTCCCGAAGAACCTGAAGATCAACGGCATTCTCCGTTAATATAGGTGCAAATTTTTCGTTATATATCTACAAGCAGACATTCTTTCATTCTAAAACTTGTAAGTACTTGAGTCAGAAGTGCACGGTCAATACAGACAGCATGTCTTGAATGTTTTAAACGAATCAAACCACATCCTTATCCTGGTCTGATCACAACCAATCAGAACAGAGAGAATAAGAGAATCGGAGCCGAACTGAATCCAGACCTGGATAACTGTTACGATATCTATCGATTCACAAATTATAGAAGGAAAATTTATCTTCGGTCGGGATTGAAATCACACCGAAGAGAGGCCGGACGAATAACGCAAGGATTTCTATATCCGACGCTTTAGAAACCGATTTAGCTTGAGGCCTTATAAATAATACTATTTCACATTTAAACTTTGAATCTAAGAGCATCCATCTATGATTTCTCGTACTGCTTCAATTTCAATTCTACTCTCATATTCTCTTCATCTCTTTCCCACACTAACACACACAAGCGCGCGTACACACATGCGCACACATCAAACCATGCAGGCACACATGCTGTCATGTAAAGAAAATTCCGATTGGAAGTATTTCAAAGCCTGTCTTGTATTGAGCTATTTAGAGTAAACATGCAAGCTCGCATTTCAAACATTCCTAATCTGCATAAATCTGCAGATGTTAGCATCAATGTTTTCGAGATATAGCTTGCGTTTGAGGAAACAAGGTCATTCTACAGCCTCAATTTGTGTCAGTAACTGATGCAACCGTTCTAGATTAGAATTTCTTAGGCATCAAAACAAATTACTACTGAAATCAGTCTCCTTAATCCTGTTTGTTACTACACTGACGGTTAAAATTTTCCAGACAAAAGAAATTCCATGACGTATTCTACTTGAATACTACTTAGTGAGATTACTTACAGGTGAGGCTGATTACTTGGATATTGCGAGTTAGTGGATACACACACACACACACACACAAACACACACACACACACACACACACACACACACACATATATATATATATATGATATATAAATATATGCATATATACATACATATATGTACATAGCTACATATATATGTATATATACATGCATATATGGTTACAGGACATCATAAAACGTAGACACGATGAGAAAACGAAAACATAAAAACAAAAACATAGAAAGCTGACTTCTTTCCGAGCAACGAAAAAATATACAAGCACAGAATCGAGACATGCAACATAAAGAACATTCCCCTTCATCAGTTGTCTCTGTTTCATCTACTCCGCGTAACGAGGGTAAATACAATACGCGACTTCGTTGAAACAGTCCTTCCCGCAAAGCAAAATAATAAAGTTTGGGATTTTTTGCGGAGGGTGAAAGTGGTAACAAAACAGGACAGTGAGAACAAGACAGTCAAAACAACGGTGAGACGATGTGAAAAATTATGAACGCGGGAAAGACGAGTTATGAGGAGAGGCAGGTAAAAACACGTCTTTTCTTTACCAAGGGCGTGAAAGAAAGAAAATAGATCGCCTTTCGTCACGTGTCAGCGACAAGAGAGTCAAGGAGGAAGAATGAGAGAGAGAGAGAGAGAAGGAGGAACGGTGAAGAGGAGAGAAGGATATGGAAAAGGTGGGAGAGAAAACCAGAAAGGAAGAAGAACAGGAGAGAGAGATAGATAGACAGAGAAGACGTAGAAGAGATAGAAGAGTGCACATATATATATATGTGTGTATATAGGGGTGTAAGTATGTGTGTATGTGTGTGAGCGTATGTGTGTGTGTGTGTGTGTGTGTGCGTGTATGTGTGTGCGCACGCACGCATTTCTGTGCATGTGTGGGTGGTGCCTACTGGTTGACAAATAATTTCATTGATAGATTAATTGATATGACATAAATCAAGGTAACTGGAAATTGAAATGAACTGACCTTCGTTATTTCAATCAGAAAACAGTTAAAATATGTTGGAAAGTATATTTTAAGCATCATACATGTTTCTTCTTTGAGATTTCAATGCAAAAAATTAAATATCGCGTCATATACTTCTTACAGGATATCTTGATAATAATTAGGCGGAAAGTATTCTTCGTATAGTCCTGATGCTATTTAATTAGTCTGCATCTTGCATCATTATCGTAACTTTCCAGTTAGCACTTGTTGCAATATTCATCTAAAAGCATTTATTATTTTCTTATCTTACAGACACTCTCACATACACTTGCGCGGGGATAATATTGATTTTTAACATAGAGCCGTTGTTGTTCAGATTTTATGTGTTCCTACGGGTGTTCATGGATATTAGTTATCAAAAGATATTTTTATATCATACTTATGAACGAAACTGAGGAATGCAAATATATATATATATATGTGTGTGTGTGTGTGTGTGTGTGTGTGTGTGTGTGTGTGTGTGTTTGTGTGTGTGTGTGTGCGTGTGTGTGTCCGTATTGTCCTTGCTCAGGGGTCATCGGACTCCCGTTTGCGTCGTGAAAAGGGATTGATCTTCTCTCTTTGCTCTTTTGCACCATATGAGCTCAACTCACTTCCCCTCTTCATCTAACCCCCCCCCCCCCCCCCCTTCCCTCTCTCCCAATCCCATCTACTTCCTCCCACCCACCTTTCCTCTCTTGCTCCGACTCTTACTTCTTCTCTTCACTCCTACCCATCTTCTCCCTTCCACCTTCATCGACACCCCTCCCTCGTAACCCCCACCCCTTACATCCACTCCCACATACCCTACCTCTACCCCCACCCTCAGCCTAACAAACAACCCACCCTTCCTTTCCCAACTCTCGCCTCCCCGCCTCCCAAAACCACCACACCACACACCATTACACCATACACCACCATACCACACAACATCACATCACATCACACCACCACGCACACAACCATACACCTACTCATACACGCACACACACGTCAATGTCACCAGCCCTCTTCCACACGCACATACATACTCTCTTGTACACAGGCACGTGCACCTTCGTTTAGGGATCACCACTACTTTATTACCCCTTTCTTTCAAGCTCTCCTGTTTGACCCCTCTGTCCGGCATTCGCCATGATAGATTGCTAGCCACTACACATCCTTTATTCTCTCTCTTTGTTTGTTTCTGTGTTCCTTTCTGCGGAAGAGCGTAGACTCGAAACGTTAAAGACTTTTTCAGTTCTCGAGCGTTAAACTAATACATCTGTTTGTTTTCTACACCATCTGTCTTCGTCTTTTGTTTCTTTTTGTGAATTCTCTCTCTCTCTCTCTCTCTCTCTCTATATATATATATATATATATAGGGAGAATTCACACAAAAAAAACAACAGACAGGTGGTGTAGGAAACAAACAGGTGTATTAGTATAACGCTCGGGAATAGAAAAAGTCGTTAATGTTTCGAGCCTACGCTCTTCCACAGAAAGGAACACAGAAAGAAACAAGGAGAAAAAATAATGTGTAGTGGTTAGCGATCTATCATGGTGAATATATATATATATATATATATATATATATATACTCAATGCATACTTACACACGTACGTGCGCGCAGACACGCACACACACACACACGCACACATATGTATAAACAAAGAGTAAGCGAGTGTGAGAGACAGAGAGAGCAGGAAAGTGAGATAAACAAAGGTTGGCTTGAGACGTATATTTGCATAATTAGTTACAGGTTTTTTTTGTTTCTTTATTTTGTAATCTGTATTTTGTACTCAATATAAACATATGACTTAAGCCTACTTTTATTTATCTACCATACAACCTCCTAAATACCTTGGTAAGGATTGTTCTTGGCGTTAACTTTAGATACAAAGGCGCTGGTCCTGAATGAAGCGGTTGGAGTTAAAATTTCCATCCATTATATCACTGTTTTGTTTTATATATACTAAGCTTATTTTGCGTTAGCCTACTCACTGTATTTATATCAATACATACATACATACATACATACATACAAATATGTAGTGGAAATCTCGTCACGACTTATTGATATTGTTACAGAAATGTTTCGTGTTAAAGAACATTCACTAGGTGGAAAGGGGAAATTAACAGTCAGCTGACACGGTGTTAAACGGAAGGGGATCGCTTGGCCTCTTTGGCACTGGAGGTCTCATTATGTAGTGCCAGTAATAGAAAATTAAAACTGAATGTAACAATCCATCCTAGCGTTTTTCTGTTTGTTATTGTGGAAAGGGGGAAAAATGAGAGTGAGAAAGAGAGAGAGAAAGATAGAGACAGTCAAGGAGAACGACAGAGAGTGAGAATGATATAAAAATGTGCTTGGGCGTGTATATGTATATGTGTAAGCGCTTGGTGTGGTGTATGTGACAAGAGGTGCTTGAGAAAATATACTGGAAAATAGAACATCAATTAAAGATTCGGTTCATTAATGTTTGTTTAAATTCGTGTTTGTGCGCGTGTTTGCATGTGTGAATGAATATGCATGCCTATAACCAAAAGGTTATAATTCGGTTGAGGTTAATAAGAATGAAAACGGTGAGCTGACAGAATCGTTAGCATGCCTAACAAAATGCTTAGCGACATTTCTTCCACCTTTACATTGAGTTCATATATCGACTTTACCGTTGTCCTTTTGAGGTCGATTAAATAATTACAATTTCAGCTATGAGGTCACTGCAATCGACCATCTCCCTCTCCACCCAAATTTCAGGCCTTCAGTGATAAAATAACTTACTATCCAAGAGTACAGATAACACATAGAAATTACGACTTCTAGACACAAAAAAATGTAATGAATTATTTAATGTATTTCTACTCTTAATGATGTTCACTACGCCTTTAATTGTTATATTCATTTTCTACGCAGTGTTTCTAAGTTGTTTCTCAGTTTCAAATTTCTGTCTTCGACATCCAATTACCATTTATCTTCTAAAATAGCTCTGGGCCGGCAACAAATTTTGTAGGCGAAAAGTGAGCGGAAGCCCAACGTGTATACACACACACACACACACACACACACACACACACACACACACACACACACACATACACAAATATGTAAACAACATCGAACACACACAGGGTGTGTGCATTTTGTGTTTTTTTTGTGTATTCCTCTGCCGGCAATTTAAATCTAATCACCGATTTGAAGTTGGTGATAATTCGTTCAATAGCCGTGCTTTTAGTATGTCATTATGTATGCTTAGTTTTTAGGTGGGGTTTTGCGTGACTGCGTGCTATACCTGTCTCTCCATGTGTTTGCTTATCTACGAGGTGAACACGGAGTATCTCAAATGGTTTCCTTTTTGGGGGACGTTACTGGTAGTGATGTATGCTGTGTGGGTTTACTCTGTGTGTTGTGTGCTTGCTGTATAATCTCTTATTTTGCTGTTCTTCCTCTTCTACTTTGTACTTTTAGTGGGTGTATTCATCGTTTCCTTTCTTTCTTTTTTCGATACTTCGGTGAACCCCGCCATATCTGTATCTTCCATACCTTCCTCCTGGGCTCGGGCTGCCATTATACCTACTTTGTTCTTCCCGGTTCTCTGTGGTTTCACTGCTTATTTGGGTGGGACTTTATTTTAATGTGCCCCATTTCTCCACAGTGTTAGCAGGTCGGCGGTCTTCCCTGTACCATTTGAAATATACTTTCTGGCACATATTTATATAGGTAGTTCTTCTCAGTTATCTAAAACAATTTCTAATCATTACTCTACGTTTAGGGATAGGAATAAACGTAACAGTACAGAGCTTAGTAAATTAATTTGCTATCTAAAAAAACCATAATAAACAATTTAATTTGGATTGGTTGATTCTCTCAATTTCTTTCCCTTATGATAACGCCAAGGAATTCTATCTTTTCTGCAGTCTTGAACTATAGGTTATTCTTTTTTTTCTAAAAATCCCTTGTAAACACGATTATAGAGCGTGCCTACCGATGTAAACATTGGTAGAAACGCACCTTTAGTTCATATAAGTGATATCTATCATTATATATAATTCAAACATTGATTTTCTTCTTACATTTCACTTTCACTAAATATATATTTTACCAAGACTTTTGGGTTTTATTTAATTTGCATATTGTTCTATACTTCTCATTTATTCTGTTTCTGATTGTTTTCTTTCTGTTACCCTCCTCTTTCTATAGGCTACCTTTGACGTTATATCGTCTAACGTTTTTTAAAAAACTTAATAGCGTTCAGTTCATCACTTTACATATCCATCATGTTCTGTAAAATGTTTTATTGTCGAGTTTTATTTCGTCATTTCCCTGAAGAGAAGATTACATTGTTTTACACCATTTTATTCCTTTGGAATAATACCAATGATATATTCGAAACATGTGTCGGAAGTAAAAAAAAATTGAATAACAGAATAACACCTGCGTTAAACTCCATTTATTTATTTATATATATATTATACAGAATATTTCACGTAAACCCGGAGTTTCTACCTTTAACAACAAGGTGTTACGCCCTTTTTACTTGTGTAATTTTTTTTCCAACACTGGTAACTATTTATCTATTTTTCCGTGTTAATTGTAAACAAGGGAAAAATACGCACACACAAACACAAACTTATATATATATATATATATATATATATATATACATACTGTGCATACATACATACATACATACATATATATATATATATATATATATATATATATATATATATATATATATATATATATATATATATATATATATATATATATATATATATATATATATATAGCCTGACAGCCTTGGCTATGTCAAGATGGATTTTTATGAATTCTTCTTCCCACTTGGATTTGAAATGTTGCCACAATTATAATATGTCTATTCTACTGTAATTTTCTACATTTTCGTGCAGCTGAAGATTGCTCTACATATTGTATTTAATGTAATGCTCGCATTACTTAAATAAATGGAGTAGCATGAAACGTGCGTACTGCAATGATCTTTAAAATCCGCGTTGCTTATTTTGATTTTTTGATCACCTCGCTTTTGGAATGGTTTTTATATAATACCATACTATATTCTGGTACCTAAACATAAGTACCATATTCAATTTTGAATCTAAATCTAAACCTTTTATATATATATATATATATATATATATATATATATATATATATATATATATATATATATATATGAAGTTATGCAGGGATTAGCATTGAGTTGCTTCTCCAACATACTGAAAATTTAGAAATAGCAGTCAAAGAACTACTGATTCTAAACTTGTTTGTGCTTTTCCCTCCGGTTTTTTGTTCTATGTGTGCCATAAATATCGCCATCCATTTAGAGAAAAATTTGTAGTTTAGAATCAGTAGTTCTTTGAGTGCTATTTCTAAATTTTCAGTATGTTGGAGAAGCAACTCAATGCTAATCCCTGTATATTTATGATGATAAATGGTTTTACCGATAAAGGTTTTTTCATTGATAAAGAAGACAGACTGTACTGTAATTTTATTTGGCACGACAATATAAGGATAGTTGTAAGCTGAAATGATCATCGTGCTAAATAAAGCTTTCAGTGGTCTTTGTTTTCGCTATCGATTATTCAATCTCTCTATTTCTCTTTCTGTCTGTCTGTCTGTCTGTCTGTCTCTTTCTCTTTCACTTTTTCTCTCTCTCTCTCTCTCTCTCTCTCTTTTTCTCTCTCTCTCTCTCTCTCTCTCTCTCTCCATATATATATATATATATATAAATATACCTATCTATCTATATGTATACGGGTGTGTCTGTATGTGCATGTATGTGTGTGTATGTATGTGTGTGTTACCGACCTCCGCTTGACAACCAACGTCGGTATGTTTACGTTTCTGTAAACTAGCTGTTCGGCAAAAGAGAACGAAAGAATGAGTACCAGGATTCCATAAAAGCAAGGCCGCAATCTAATGACTGTGACAAGTACAAGATAAAAGATACATATACACACATGCATGTATAGAGAGGGGGGAGAGGGAAAACAGAGGGGGAGAGAAAGGAATGGTGAGAAGAGAGAAATCAGATGGGGTGAGAAGTCAAAAGATTGTACACGTTCAAAATACGCATATATACATACACATATGTGCATGATAAATCTTTTACGCACACGTACCCAGCCCTACAAGCACACAGACACAGACACACACAGACACAGACACACACAGACACACACTCACACATCTACTAAATATGTAAAGATTTTAAATGTAAATAAACATAGATACGTACTTAGATCAATATAAACGGAACCATATGCGGAAAAATATATTCATGCACATATGTGAATACACACACACACACACACACACACACACACACACACATACACACACACATACACACACACACACGCACACACACACATATATATATATGTAAACATGTTGGCAGTCACCTGAAGATGAATTGTTTTTGATTGATCTACCAGAGGGATTATTAGAAGTAATTTGACTGAATCATATATATCAAATAATATGTAAGATCAAAACGATATAGTGTGTATGTACGGAAGTTCAGATGTGTGGAATTACGGAAACATGACTGTCACCATTGTGTAGCAACTTTAATAATACTTAATAATAAGGGCACAATATGTATGGATGAGCCTCTTCAGATTCAACCCTCCATACATTGTAAAAATAAGGAAGACATATTGTGTGTATATTTAGAGTAATATTGTCGGTGTAACTATGCTCTTCCGGTGGTCTTATTAGCTAGCTTTATGTATATGCCTGAATTTGTGAAGATACAATTGGATTCTGTAATACGGAGCATACACATTAATGCAAATATGTAAGAGCAGCTTTGTGTGATAACCGCATCTTTCGATACGCATATGTACACACACGCCATCTCCCATATATATGGCATGGCATCTGCTATATCCCAGTTAAAGAACTCAAAGAAGTCTAGTCTGAAAAATATATGATGATAAATGCTACAATAATGTCTTTGACGACAGTTATTCTGATTTACGAAATCTATGTGTGACAAATAACAGCATTAACAATTTAAATACGAAATTTGGTAGAGAATGGAAACCGACCTGCCAGTTTTAAATATCAGAAAATTATAGTTTGACTTCGTCCCTAATTCTCAATAGAAATCCCTATAATTATCAGTTTACCACATCTGTGGCGTTATGTGCAGTTCCACTAAGTGAGGTGGCAAATAATAATAAAGGCAATATACGCACTGGGAAAGAACGTGAGAACAGTGGATATCCGTTCAGGAGGAACACGCCCTATACATCAAGGAAACAGATTTGTTATTGTCAAATTTTCTTTATTTTTATTAATATTATGAAATATTTAAAATAAAAATTAACAAAAACATACATACTCATAGCAAAATTCGAGTAGAACTAAAATGTAATATTGATGCCGATGATGTGAATTATAAAATGACTTCCCTTTGGCAGAAAGATTAATTATAACATTAAGAAGCACGTTAATGTAAACATAAAATCAATCAGCAGATCCTGTACAACAACAATAATGAATAATTCACAAGTCAATTGTCTAAACAGTAATTATTTCAACGATTTGACTGTGAAATATTGTCTATGAAAGTAAAACTAATAAAACAATATTACATTTCCTTAATTTTTGAAATGATTTTAGTGGAGTTCCATAAATAATATATACTAGTAAGACAATTTTCATATTCATTTCTTTAACCAATAATTAATTAAATTAATATTTCCTGATCTTTAAACAAATGCCTCATTTCTTATTCGTTAGATAGCAAATTACACATTTCGTGGCAAAATTATTAGGAATCGAATAATTTCCGAAAAATTGTGTTGATATACATACGCATTGTTAACTATATAGATTAAAATAAAAATAAAAGAGCAAAACATTTGGCATTATTCGAAAAAAAAAAAAAACACCATTTAATTTAGATAGAGAATATCAACATTTAGGGTTCCGTGCAACTGTTTCTACTGTAGCCAAGCATGCGAATCATGATATTGTGTAAAAAATTCCATAAAAATTCAGTTATCAGAAAGGTAGAAGTCAGGAAAGTATAAAAATGAGGAAATACTCCAATCGTGGATTCCAGTTTGTCAACAATGAAAGAAGGTTCAGAGTAAACTAGTTATGTTTTACACAGTTCGATGATCAAATAATTAATAAAGTCATAGGTAAGGTCCATTAGTAGAACCATATAGGAATGCTTGATGCTAATCGATGGCAAGGAATAATCGAAGATACTAGTTACATTTTTGATTAGAGGAATGAATTAGGTTTGAGTAGGAATAATATATTACGATGTGAAGAAAAGTCAGAATGGTAGAAGCACTAAATTAGATATACACTTGACTGTATAGAGAGAGCCTTTTTATCAAAAGAAGTTAGGAGCTGTATACACATAGACAGATAGATAAGGGATGAGGAATAGCAGATGTCAGATACTTTCATCCTTTAGCTGACTGCCAGCTCTGAACAGAGTTTGCAAGTGTGGGAGAGAATTGGTTAGGATGGTAATTAAGGGGTTGTAAAAGGATGAAGAACTTGAATTATAGAGAGCGTGTTACTACCTGAAGTGAGGGGGGATTTAGGGCTCACCTGGTTACAATTTTGCTAGAAAGAGATGTTCATAATATTAATTACAATTTTAAAGTTTGCAGTGTTACTGAAAGTGCATTTTCTTTGTGAATCGAAGAATAAAAATAAAAATCTAAAGATGACAAATAAAAAATAAATGATTGATATTATTTTAGCAAGTTTAAATAAAGCGTAATTATACGGCCCAGGAATGAAGCAAATATAATAATAATGGACAATGGACACTAGTTATCATATAAGTAAACCAGTGAAAAGGTAGGGAAAGTTAAATTGATTACGTATATTATTACTCAATGTATAACTCCATAACGGTGAGAAGAAAAGGCATAGTGGTATTCAATTAATAACAAAAGTGTTGTAACTGAAAGCCCATTCGATTAGTTATAATCTAGCTGGGACGCGTTAAATATGAATTAATGGAAAGAATAAAGATCTATAAAAAGAAGAATAAGTATATGATGATACTGTAGGTATTCTACTTTAATTAAAAGTGAGTTCATATGATATCTAAACTATATATCAGTAAGAATCAGAGGTAATTGTTTTAGTGCAATGAGATTCGTGGTAAAACGTGGATGATTTTGAAAAAATGCGGAGACAGGTAGAGAAGGATTAATGTTATTTGTCTAATAATTATGTTGGGTTATGTGATAGAATTTGTATAGTTTTCTTCAAACATAACTAGCAGGAGACATTTTAACCTTACTATGGAGGACCTGAGTCAATGATGGACCATGTTATGTGTTATGTTCTTTTTCCTAAGGTAGTGTATGTGCTCTGCAAGTGAAGTAGATCTACAATGTTTTTCATATCTAAATGAGTTTGAACACGTAGAATATCTTTTCTTAAAGTTAACAGTAGCTCCAATATATCTTAGTAGAGTTTTGGTGTTTATTCAGGACCTTGTACTTATAAACCACATTAGACATATTGCAGTGAGCTTGCAACGAGCATTTATTCATTTGTGCTGTTATTGTAGGTATTAGCAATTGAAAGCGTAAATGTTGCTGACTTTACACGAGAAAGAGCAGCGTAATTGTCGCGGTTTGTGACAGAATCCTTATTATCGTAATTGGTACTATTGATGTTGTTATTTACCTGTTTGATGGAGGTAATTGACTTACTTTCTTCTTCGAACTTGCTGCCCTAGAGCCAGAATTTGAAATCATCATCATCATCATTATTATTAGCGGCGAGCTGGAAGACTCGTTGGAACGCTGGTCGAAATTCTTAGCAGTATTTCGCCAGTAGCTACGGTCTGATTTCAAATTCCGACGAGGTAGACGTTGCCTTTCGTCCTTTCGGGGACTATAAATTGAGTACCAGTGAAGCACCGGGGGCAATGTAATCGACTATCGCCTTCCTTAAAATTTCAGGCCTTGAGCCTATAACAGAAAGGACTATTATAATTATTATAAGGATGTTGAGCAAAACACCCACGTTTCCAAAGGTGAATTATTCAAACCCCAAAGAACTCCTCTGAACACATGGCTATGATGCTCCCCCACTACTTCTGCTTGTGATCAGAGATGCACATATCGTCAGCCACTAAGGGACATGCTCAACTGGTTATGGTTAAACAACTGACAAGGAAATCTGTGGTATGAAGCAGAATATTTGCTGTAGCCCACCCTTTATACCATGACAAAACAACGTACAAGATAACACTTCCAATCAATTAAGATCAGAAACCATGAGAGCCACTGCCTGGAACTGCATCAGGGCATTTATTATTATTATTATTATTATCATTATTATTATTATTAGTATTACCTTTCTACAGCTTCTAACGCTGGAGATGTACTACTGTGTTAGCTGTTCACTACCAGTGAACTAACGTATCACCCCTTATTTTTAGAACACCTTCCGGAGTATTCGAGCGGTTCCAAGCAGTGCTGTTTTCTGCAAGTGCTCCACCGTTATTGCAGCCCCTATTTGCTCCATGTACTTCGCAAGATTTTTACTTACTGTTCCCAGGGCTCCGACTATTATTGATACTACTACCACTTTTTCATCGAAAACAACTGCCTAACCTCCAACGCTAACCTCTCAGATCTATGGTCTTTTGTATGTCCGCACAGAGATGCTGAACAAAAAGCCCATGTTTCTAAAGTTGAATTAACCAAACCCCAAAGAATTCCTTTCAATACATGGCTATGATGCTCCCCCAAACTTCTACTTGTGATCTGAAATGCACATATTGTCAGTCACTAAAGGACATGCTCAACTTGTTAAGGTCAAACATCCGACAAGAAAATCCGTGGTATTCAGCAGAATATTTGCTGTAGCCCGTCTTTTATGCCGGAGCCTCGTGGAACTGTAGGTGTTTTCGCTCAATAAACACTCACAGCGCCTGGTCTGGGAATCGAAACCGCGATCCTATGACCGCGAGTCCGCTGCCCTAATCGCTGAGCCATTGCACCTCCACATGATTAATGTAATGTAATGTAATATAAAACTGAAGCAAATGAACACCAAATATATAGTGCGTGTGTTTTTATTGGCTAAACTGACAACATGACCATCCCCAAATACAACAATATTATTATTATGATTATTGCTATTTAAGACCTCGCACCATATCCAATATCGTGATGTTGTTGTTTGAACATATTGTGTTTTCCCAGGGTTTGTATTGCCTGACATGTCACAACAAGGACCTCAGACAGATATTACATTACGCAATATACGTGCGGTTGCTAGTAATACCGACTTTTGCAATACACTTAGATTGTTGGGTATTTCTAAAGTTCCCAGGTGTTTCTTCAGTTTGCGTCGTATTGAACCTAGTGCCCCGATGACAATAGGGACAGCCTTTATGTTTTACTCACGTAGCTGCTACATCTTGCTGATCTCAATTCCCGGGTCTTCATATTCATTAATCTTTTGTCTTTCTTTCATGATAAAATTTTGATCTCCTGGTCCTGTCAAGTCGATTATTAGTAGACACATTTGTTTGTTCATCCTAAAGGTTACTATATCCGGCCTAAGGTGTTCTAACACCTTGTCTGGAAGTCAAAGTCCCACAGAAATTTTTACCTTTCCTTTTTCGTCCATTATATTTTCCGGTGTATGTTGGTACTAAACATCCGTTACCTTGTATCCGTACTTCATGCATATTAGCCAATGAAAGTGTAGGCTACCTTCTAATGTCTGCTCTTGTACTCTTTCTACGCAAGACTTTCACAAGGCGTACGAGTGGCTGTGTGGTAAGTAGCTTGCTTACCAACCACATGGTTCCGAGTTCAGTCCCATTGCGTGGCACCTTGGGCAAGTGTCTTCTAATATAGCCTCGGGCCGACCAAAGCCTTGTGAGTGGATTTGGTAGACGGAAACTGAAAGAAACCCGTCGTATATATGTATATATATATATATATGTATGTGTGTATATATGTTTGTGTGTCTGTGTTTGTCTAACATCGCTTGACAGCCGATGGTGGTGTGTTTACGTCCCCGTAACTTAGCGGTTCGGCAAAACAGACCGATAGAATAAGTACTAGGCTTCCAAAGAATAAGTCCTAGGTCGATTTGTTCGACTAAAGGCGGTGCTCCAGCATGGCCACAGTCAAAATGACTGAAACAAGTAACAGAGTAAAGAGAGTAAGCACGTGTTCGAGCCTGTTCCCAAACTTTCTGCAGAGGTTCGTTGAACTTGTGTGATATACATCCCTTTTCAGGCTTCTTTTGCAGGTCACCCTTGCAGAGCCACCTCCATGAAGCTTCATGGTCTTTTAAATTGCTAATTTCACGGAGGAACTAATCATGTAATTTCATGCCGAGTGGAATTTCTCTTTCGCTGGTTATTCTTGATCGGACTTCTTTAGCACTCTCAAGTCCATTTTTGGTAAATCCTTCTTCATGAGCAGCATACTGGAGCAGGTCATTTTTTTGCTATTTACTCAGCATTCTGCCAGGTTTCTTCTTTCACTGTTGATGCACTCCCGTACGTTAATCAGCTTACGTTCACATCTACTCCGCTTCATGTAGAGGCAGTGTACATTCGCTTTAGGGTGGAGGGCACCATGGGTTGTCATTGTTTTCGGGTAGTGCGATGGAGTTGATTAATCTCCGTTCAAGTCTATTTCTAGATGGGTGCACTATAGCGGACTATAACAACAGCCCATTTGTTGATGGTAGTTGAGGTCTATCTTAAAGGGAAGTTTGAGGCGCTTCAAATATGCAAGGGGGTATGCTGGCGCACCGCCTTTAGTCGAACAAATCGACCCCATGTCTTATTCTTTGTAAGCCTATTACTTATGCGTTCGCACTCTATGCCTAACCGCTAAAGTTACGGGGACGTAAATACACCAACAATGGTTGTCAAGCGATGGAGAGGGGACAAACGCTGACACACACACACACACACACACACACACACACACACACACACACAAATATACACACGCATATATGTATATATACGACGCGCTCCCTTCAGTTTCTGACTACCAGATCCTCTCGCATGGATTTGGTCCACACGATGCTATGGCAGGAGACACTTGCCCGAGGTTCCACACAGTGGGACTGAACCCGGAGCCATCTGGTTGGGAAGCAAGCTTCTTAGGACAAAGCCACTCCTGCGCCTATATATATTGTTACGAACGCCCGCACGCGAAACACCCCCTTAACACAGAAGGGGGGACTCGCGCACGCGCGAACGTTCAACACTCAGTGAGCTAGCAAATTCGTCTGTCGGTACAATCCTGACCAATAATAAAGCCCCGGCTGGAGCACGTAACGAAGAACAATACAGGCAAATAGGACGGGGAGGAAGAAACAACACGAAGACCATGCGTTGGGTAACCTTTTCTTTTTCTTTACATACATAACATCACAGTATACATTTAAAACATTAGAATAGAGCATTACATAATAACAATTCCAATACATGGCATGACAGTTCAATAACGTTGACAAAGTTTCCAAACAATTATAAGCTTTTCAATCATTTTTACATCGCAAAGTTCGTGTCTCAAGTTTCATTTGACAACAAAGTTCTTCTGCTTCTTTCTTTTGTATTTCTTTTCTTTTCCTTTCTTTTAGAAGCATTTAACAACAACAGTTAACAACTCAGAGTTCTTTTTCTCTAAAATAATATAAAAGCACATTTACCGCAACAAAGTTCATTTCCTTCAGGTCTGCTACTTCCACTGACCAGGGCAGTCTGCCACTACAATTCCGTCTCTCTCTGTCCCTCTCTATACATTTCTGCTGACCATAGCTTTATCCGTCAGACTTATAATTCTTCTTTCTTCATCTCTGTACAACTGCTTCATCTCTCTGTCCCTCTCTCTCTCTCTGTGACTCTATGCGTTTCTGCTGACCAAGGCTTTCTGTCTGTCAGACTTATAATTCTTCTTTCTTCATCTCACTCGACTGGCCCCATCTCAACGGGCAAACTGCTGTCTCCCAACCGCTTCGGACGACTGCTACAGCCCAACTGCCTCGGCTAGCTGCTACCACTCGACTGCCCCGCTGGCTACCAGAACTCCACTAGCCAAATTCTCTGCTAACTGCGTTTGCCGCGAATTCTTGTTCTCCTATTCATCCCAAATACCAGAGCTCATTGTGCTCCCCTACCCTCTGCCAAGATGGGTCGGTCGGTACATTCCTATCCTGCCGTTTTTGAACTTTCGCTGACCGGAAAAGGGCAGCTACGCTAAAAATAGGTGTGGTTGCCGACAAGACAAAGGAAATACCATTCTCCCCAACTGACCAGAGTACGGGTTCAAAACCCAGCCCGGGAGATAGGGATATAATGCCAACTGTATTTTCGATCGTCGCATCAATATATATATATATATATATATATATATATATATATATATATATATATATATATATATATATATATATATATATATATATATAATAAAGTAAAGTTGTGGAATACCGTACGAGTGGAAGTATATATGAAAGAAGGTTTGAAAATGCACTTATTTTAAAGATATTTATTTACTTAACAGGTTTCACTTTTTTAGAAAAAGATTATCAAAAGTCTTTGAGAATAATAGAAAATGTTAAAAAACAGTTTCAGTATTAAAATACATATATACATTCTTTGATGATAATAAGAGGAATATATTTAAAGTATAAAGCGTTGTATGAGCTTTGTAGTGTTACATACTGATTATCACACATTAAAAACAGTGTAAGTATGAAAATACATATATGGAAAAATACATATACATATTCTTTGATAATAATAGAAAATGTTAGAAACAGTTTAAGTATCAAAATACATATATACATTCTTTGATAATAATAATAAAAATATGTTTGAAACAGTTTACAACATTGTTATAACAAAAAGGATTTGGTAAAATATGTATATATATACCCAGGAAATATATTTAAGAGTTCGCAAAAAGTTGAGGAGGAACTGACCTAGCTTTTTTTCTCTGGTGTATTGAGGGTATGTTTGCTGTCTTAAGAGACAATATGACTGGCTAGCTGGGGTGGGAGGAAGGAAGAGGTAAAAGGGATTTTTTGATTTTTGGTTGGTCTGTGAGCTAGTCTGTCATAGTTCACTGGTTTTTGGAACTAGTTTTGTGCACATCTCTATGTGTGTGTGTATATATGTGTGTTTGTGTCCGTGTGTGTGTGTGTGCCGTTTTTATTGGTCCCAGAGTTTATTGTGGAATGTGTATATGAGTATGTGTGTGTTTTATCTATGGTAGGATGGTGTGTGTATGTGTGTGCACGTTTGTGTGAGTGTGCATGTGTGTGATTAATATTTGTTAGGGTGTTGTCTGTGCGCATGTGTGTATATGTGTTTGTTCGCATGTGTGCGTGAGTGCGTTTGTGAGTGCGTGTGTATGTGTGTTTGTGTGTTTTTTGTGTCGGTGGGGATGTTAGGTGTGTGTACGTGAGAGTGTGCGTATATCTATTTTTCTGAGTATGTATGTGTTGTTTTAATCGTCCTTGTGGTGTGTGTGTGAGAGAGAGAGCAACAGTATGTATGTGTGAGGGTGTGTACATATGTGTGCGTCTGTGTGTGTATGTATGTGTGCATCTGTGTGTGTGCGTGTGAGTGTTTTGTGTGAGTGTGGGAGTGTGTGCGTGTGTCTCTCTGTCTGAGTGGGTGTGTTGTTTTAAATATCCTTGTGGTGTGTGTGTGTGTAAGGAACCGTATGTGTGTGTGATGGTTCATATGTATGTGTATGTCTGTATGTGTGCGTATGTCTATTTGTGTTGTGTGTTGGTGGGGATGTTATGTGTGTGTACGTAAGTTTGTGTGTTTCTCTAAGTATGTTTGTGTTTGAATTGTCCTTGTGGTGCGTGTGTGTGTGAGGGTGCAACTGTATATGTGTGCATGAAGGTGCATGTGTGTGTGAGCATGTATGTGTGTGTTGTATTTATCAGGTGTCCTTGTACGTTGGGTTTATCCAGGTGATGTGTATGTGTGTGCATGTGTGTTCCGTGTATGTTGGTACTGGGTATGCGTTTGTATGTGTGTGTATGTGTGTATGTGGGTATGGTTTATGTAGTTTCCTGGTGTATATGTGTACATGTGTGTGTGCGCTGTAATTGTGAGTGATTAGTTTTGTTTGTATTGTTAGTGCAGTATGTGTGTGTATACGTGTGGGTGTATTTGTGTGAGTGCGTCTATGTGGATTGTATTTGTCGGGGAGGTGTGTCATTGTGTGTGCATGCTTCTGTGCATGTGTGCTTGTGAGTGTTTGTTGTGATTGTTGGGATTGTATTGTGTGTGTTTTTCTTTTGAGTGTGTGCGTGACATTTTTACTGGGGAACGGGCGTATGGTGTTTGTATGTGTGTGTACATATGTATGCAAATATGCGTGTGTGTGAATATGATTTGTGGTTGCCGGAGTGGTGTGTAGGTGTGTGCATGTACCTGTTTACGTATGTGTGTATGGGTGTTGGTTGTGGTTGCTACAATTGTATTGTAGGTGTATATATGCATGTGTTTTTTCTTGAAATGTATGTGGGTTTGTGCTCTAGTGTGGAGATATTGTGATTGTGTGTGTGTTTATATGTGTGTAAGTGAGTTCGTGTCGGAGGTTTGCATTGTATTTGTGTGTGTGTGATTTTGCGTATCTGTGTGTCTTTGTTTTGGGTGTGCACCTGGGGAGGGGGCTTATGTTAGAGTATGTTGAGCTGTGGTCTCTATTTTTGAATAAGATTATTTTCCCTATTTATTCGTGTTTGGTCAGTGGTGTTGTCTGAGCATTGGTATAATGGGAAAACTAGGAATTTGGGGGACTTGTTTTGTGCACAGAGATCTAAGTGCCCACTGAGTGGTATCTGTCTTGTGGTGGGATCCCTCAATTGTTGGCGGTGGACTGTCATCCTTTCTCTGAGAGTAAGGCTCGTTTCCCTATGTATTCATTGTGGCACCATTCACACCTTATGGCATAAAGTAAATTTTTTGATGCGCTGGTGAAGTTATTTTTTATGACAAAAGTGTGTCCCGACTGGAATCTGTATGTTGTTCCTCCCATGAGGTGGATGCAAGTCCTGCAGTTGGAACGACCACATTTTTTGACAGTAGGTGGTGGGCTTGTGTTGGGCAATTTTGCATTCGTGAGTAGGTTTTTTAGGGATTTGGGTTGTCTTTTGCTTTTTATTATTTTATGGGTTGCGAGTACTCTTTTTAGACGTGGGTCTTGATTCAGTAGTGGGATGTTTTTGTATATTATTGTGTAAGCTTCTGCATTTCTAGGATTGTGTGTTGAGAGATATGGGAGACTATTTAACGTGCCGTGTATGTGTTTCGGTTTTCGCAGGTCATGGGTAGCAATTGTCTTGGCCCGTTCTATTCCATTGTCAACTAATGATGCTGGGTAATGTCCTTCGAGAAGAATTGCCTTTAGTTCTTCGAGTCTTTTATTTCGAATTCTATAATTAGAGACAATTGTGCAAATTCTTCTCGCAAGGTTGAAGGGAATATTTGTCTTTGTATGTTTTGGGTGATTGGAGGTGAACAGAAGGTATTGCTTGGAATCAGTCGGTTTGTAATGAATATCAGTCTTAACGCTGGTACCTTTTTTATAATGAGAATGTCAAGAAAAGGAAGTTGGTCTTGACTGTATTCCATTCTAAATTGGATATGGTTGTTCACACTGTTGATTAGGGTTTTGAAGTCAAAGAGTTGGTCGAGTGTGTGGGACCATAGGATGAGGCAATCATCCAAGTAACGTTTCCAATTTTTCAGCAGGGATTGGTGGAAAGACAGGTCATATCTAGTTTTGGATTTGTCGTAGATCTGCAATTCTAAGTATGCCATCACCAGGTTTGCATATGTAGGGGCAACTTTAGTCCCCATTGCAGTCCCTGATACCTGTCTGTAGGTGTTATCATTAAAATTCAAAAAGTTGTTTTGAAGGATAAACGTAAGGCCCTCGATGATGAATTCTTTTTAAATTCTTTCTGGGATCTCATTGGGGTATTTTTCTAGCCAGAAGTTAATGGCTTCCAGTCCATATTGATGTGGGATCGTAGTGTAAAGATTTATTACATCAAAGGAAACAATGAAATTGTCTTTATCGGTATGTTTGGGTAGATGCTTTAGTAGGTCCAGGTCATCTCTAACAATACTTGGTATGTGGTGAAGTATTGGTTTCAAGAGGATATCGATAAAGTTGCTTAATCTGTGTGTTTCACAGTTTGGGCCTGCCACAATGGTCTTAGTTTGAGATCAGTGGGATGTGGTACAGTGATGCAGGTGGAAGTGGACTTTTTGCAAGCTTCAGAAATAGTTTTGCTCTTGTGGATTTTTGGGAGTCCATAGAGGTTGCTGGTTTTGCAATTAAAGTTCGCTAGGTAGTCGCATTCCTTTGTTAAGTTGTTTCGATGTTGGCAAATGAGTGTGTTTAATTTGGTCATTGTTCTTGTTTGTTGGTAGTTGACTACTCTTTCATAGTATGTAGTGTCTTGTAAGAGTTGAGATACCGAGTTTTTGTATTGTTCTGTATCCATAATGACGACCGTTCTACCCTTATCTGCTTCTTTGATTGTGATGTCATGATTGTTTCGTAACTCATGGATGATTTTCCATTCGTTTTTACTGGTGTTGGGTTTGGGTTTAGGTTGTGGAAGTTCATTATAAGGAAAGTTCGAAATGTACTCACAAAATTTGTCCAATGCTTTGTTTCTACCTTTTATGGGATTATAATTGCTCTTGTTACGAACCATTGATTCGTCGTTATTGATTTCTTTGTCAAAAAATTCCTCTGTGAGGCGTAATTTTCTACAAAAGTGGGAGACATCATCCTGTATTTCACTCAAGTTGGGGTATTGTGGAGTTGGAGTGAATTTTAGTCCTTTTGAAAGGATTTTAATTTGTTGGTTCGACAGGTTTAGGCTTGAGAGATTCACTAGTTTTGGTTTTTCAGGGTTGGTGCGTACCATCTGGTGTCGTGAGATCTGTTGCCTTGGCCTAAAAAATGATTTCTGGGGGTTCTTTTGTTTGCGGTATTTTGGTGTGTGTTGAGCTTTCCCCCATTGATGTGTTGCCTACTAAAGGAGTTTTGGTTATTTCGGGGTCTGGGTAGCTCGTACTGGGTTTAAGTTTGGTTCCTTAAAGTGGGTTGGAACCTCCAATCTTGGTTTAGAGGTGAGTTCCTATATGATGGATGGGGTCTCCTAGTTTGGAACGGTTTGGGTTGGAATCTATAATCGTGGTTTGGGGGTGAACTCCTGTGTGATGGGTGGGACCTTCGATTTTGGAACTGTTCTAGTGTGGGCTGAGATCTATAGAGTCTGGTAAAGTTTTGTCTTGAGTTGGTGGGTACCTGGGTTCTTTTGATAGGGTTGTAGTTATGTCTATAAGTTCTGTTACTGTTGTTGTCAGGAGTTGGAGTGGTGCGTGTTTGATGTTTTCTTTGTTGCTGGTGAGGTGTGTGAATTTTAGGTATTTTTTAAAGATATGGGTTGCTTGTAAGGTGTTCGTTTTTAAACACCGTTTCATAATTGGTGAACCAGGTGTTTTTTCCTTTCGTTTGAGAGATGTCAATTCTTCATCCTCACAGCTTTTTCTCCAGAGTTTGGTGGTTTCATCAAAGACTGCACCTTCACAGCATCTTGAAATTTCAGTTAGCATTTCGTTGTCAAGGGCCTTGAATTTTTCTTCGCTGGAATTGGCTCTTAGCCGTAACAGTTCTATTTCTGTTTTGAATTTTTCGAAAGTCAGATTTTCTCTGAGTTTTTGTTGGTTTTCTGGTTCATTTTGGATGGGTTTTATCTGCAGTTTTTTGAGTAGGATGATTGGAGTGGTGTTGAGCCACTTTTCATAAATGTCTGCTTTGTTGTTATTTTTTATGAAGTTCCAGAAAGCAAATTTGCGGGCTGTGAGGTTTTTTGTCCAGATGTTGTTAAAAGTGTTTTTAATTGAGTAACAGTCTGTGGTGTGTTCCTGCTTTTGAAGTATTGTTGTCTCTATAGATTTGATTAGATTTTGTAATGTTGAGATGATGTCAGGGGTTTGATTAACTGTTTTAGCCTCCAGGAATCCATTTAGGTATAAATGTGATTGCTCGACTTTGTCAGTTAGGGTTGAGAGTTTGGAGGAGATTTCTTGTAGTTCTTTTAGGATACTTTGGTCCAATAAGTTGTCCGTTTGTTGTGACTTGGGTGGCATTTTCCGGACTAGTGTGGTGTTAATATATAATAAAGTAAAGTTGTGGAATACCGTACGAGTGGAAATATATATGAAAGAAGGTTTGAAAATGCACTTATTTTAAAGATATTTATTTACTTAACCGGTTTCACTTTTTTAGAAAAAGATTATCAAAAGTCTTTGAGAATAATAGAAAATGTTAAAAACAGTTTCAGTATTAAAATACATATATACATTCTTTGATGATAATAAGAGGAATATATTTAAAGTATAAAGCTTTGTATGAGCTTTGTAGTGTTACATACTGATTATCACACATTAAAAACAGTGTAAGTATGAAAATACATATATGGAAAAATACATATACATATTCTTTGATAATAATAGAAAATGTTAGAAACAGTTTAAGTATCAAAATACATATATACATTCTTTGATAATAATAATAAGAATATGTTTGAAACAATTTACGACATTGTTATAACAAAAAGCATTTGGTAAAATATGTACATATATACCCAGGAAATATATTTAAGAGTTCGCAAAAAGTTGAGGAGGAACTGACCTAGCTTTTTTCTCTTGTGTGTATTGAGGAAATGTTTGCTGTCTTAAGAGACAATATGACTGGCTAGCTGGGGTGGGAGGAAGGAAGAGGTAAAAGGGATTTTTTGATTTTTGGTTGGTCTGTGAGCTAGTCTGTCAGGGTTCACTGGTTTTTGGAACTAGTTTTGTGCACATCTCTATGTGTGTGTGTATATATGTGTGTTTGTGTCCGTGTGTGTGTATGTGTGCCGTTTTTATTGGTCCCAGAGTTTATTGTGGAATGTGTATATGAGTATGTGTGTGTTTTATCTATGGTAGGATGGTGTGTGTATATGTGCGCACGTTTGTGTAGGTGTGTATGTGTGTGATTAATATTTGTTAGGGTGTTGTATGTGCGCATGTGTGCGTATGTGTTTGTTCGTGTGTGTGCGTGTGTGCGTTCGTGAGTGCGTGTGTATGTGTGTTTGTGTGTTTTTTGTGTCGGTGGGGATGTTAGGTGTGTGTACGTGAGAGTGTGCGTATATCTCTTTGTCTGAGTATGTATGTGTTGTTTTAATCGTCCTTGTGGTGTGTGTGTGTGTGTGTAATCAACCGTATGTGTGTGATGGTTCATATGTATGTGTATGTCTGTATGTGTGCGTGTGTGGCATGTGTATATGAGTATGTGTGTGTTTTATCCTTGGTAAGATGGTGTGTGTATGTGTGTGCACGTTTGTGTGAGTGTGTATGTGTGTGATTAATATTTGTTTGGGTGTTGTGTGTGCGCATGTGTGTGTATGTGTTTGTTAGTGTGTGTCCGTGAGTGCGTTTGTGAGTGCGTGTGTATGTGTGTTTTTTGTGTCGGTGGGGATGTTAGGTGTGTGTACATGAGAGTGTGCGTATATCTATTTTTCTGAGTATGTATGTGTTGTTTTAATCGTCCTTGTGGTGTGCGTGTGTGAGAGAGAGCAACAGTATGTATGTGTGAGGGTGTGTACATATGTGTGCGTCTATGTTTGTATGTATGTGTGCATCTATGTGTGTGCGTGGGAGTGTTTTGTGTGAGTGTGGTAGTGTGTGTGTACGTGAGTGTGTGTGTGTGTCTCTCTGTCTGAGTGAGTGTGTTGTTTTAAATACCCCTGTGGTGTGTGTGTGTGTAAGCAACCGTATATGTGTCCCTCAATACACACAAGAGAAAAAAGCTAGGTCAGTTCCTCCTCAACTTTTTGCGAACTCTTAAATATATTTCCTGGGTATATATATACATATTTTACCAAATCCTTTTTGTTATAACAATGTTGTAAACTGTTTCAAACATATTCTTATTATTATATGTGTGTGTGTGTATATATATATATATACATATATATATATACATATATATATATATATATATATATATATATATGTATATATATACATACACATACACACACACATACACACACACACACACACACACACACACACACACATATATATATATATATATACTTATACACATCGACTTTTTCCTGTTCATATAACGTGGGATATATGCAGATGGCGCTGTTGTTTGCGTTGTCAAGTCTCATATATCTATGCGCACTTAATTATAGCTATTTTTTCAACTGACAATTATGAGATTACCATCTGCCCTGTGATTGCTCATATATTTACGACGAGTTAGTCAAAATAATCGTATATATATATGTGTTCAACGCTGAACCTTCTATTTTACCTTCACTTATTACGCCATATAGACACATTTATGAAGAAACGGCACAATTCTTTACAAGTTGTCATCATCTGTGAGCCACTCACCCCGCAAGCATTTCCTCAAACATCTTTGTAGAAGGCATAACGAAGCCGACTTAATATTTTGGAAAACAGAGATAATTCTCTGTCATTTCTTGCCTTATCCTCAATGAAATTGTTTAGCCATGTGACAATGTCTTTGTGACATAAATAGCTGATGTTATTTTGATCTGAGGCAGAACAATATTCAGTGGTTTTATCTTACACGCAAATATGCTAACAACATGCATACTTCATTGTTTAAATTTACCATTTCTTTTCCATTTCAGCCCAATAAATTCTTAATGACGATATTTTCTATTATTTCTCTTTGTTCAATAGCTATAACTGCATCTCAGTTGAGTATTTAAAAATCTGTTAAGTTCTGGCAAGATTATTCGTTACATTTATATTCTTAACTCGTATCACTTCTCACTTACCCATATAGTAATATTTGAAAAACTATGAAAATATTTCCGAAGATATAAGTCCTCTCTCAATCCTGGGCCATGGGGTGACGCTGAAATGTTTTCTTATTATCGAGGTAATCATTGTAATTCCGATTATTCGTCAGGGCACTGATATAGACATCAAATAGGAAAAACCACAACAGCAACAGTAATATGTGTAATAATCATAATACTATGAAAGTATATTCATGATAAAAAATTGCATTGTATAAGCCTGTAAAATAACATTTTCTTCTACATTTTCTTATATGATAATAAGGTTGTTTGACTGCTTCGGATAGAAGGAATAATGTTTTGATGGGATAATATAGAAGCACGTTGAGAATATATCATCTTTAGAAGAATTAAATGGAAATAATGAATAAACAAGCAGAGACATTAAATTCAGTTTCCAAAGAAAAGATATTCTTCACGTTACCTATAATTCTTAGTATAGTTAGATGATCGTTATATTATCCATTCTAACGCACATTCCTCATTCACTTTCATTTTTATTCGTTATTTTTTATGTCTTCTTCAATCAATAAAATCATTTGAAGTAGGTTTGTACCAGTAGCAATTTCTGTAAGTAACACATCAGACATTGGTTACAATTTAGCAACGAAATAGCGAAAAAGAACGGAGAGAATAATGTGATTCTCTAAAAGCAGAAGAAATAAAAGAAAAAACTTCGATTTTTTTGTAGGTCTGTCTCCAGTACATGTTTGTTTGTCTCTCTTTGTATCTCAGTTCTATCTCACGCTCTTTATTTCTCCTTATCTTCTTTCTGTCCTCTCTCCGTATCTACTCAACCTCTTTCTTTCTCGTTTACACACACACACACACATAAACATACACGCACACACACATACACACACATATGTATATATACACATATGTATATATACACATATACACTAACACCTATAATACATGTGTGTGTATCCGCGTGTGTTTGTGTGCGTGAGTGAGTATGTGTGTGTAGACATATATACATAACAAATACAGACCAAAACCACTTTTTATCTCTCTTCCAACCATTCACTAAGAATCTTCAGTGGTATGCATAATAGCTTTGCTTGTTGGATTGTCTATATGTGTGTAAGAATATTTATGTATATGTGCATATGTTCATGGTGGTGAGGGAACAAAAGTAAGAAATCTCCTCGCTCGTAAATGTGCGCGTGCACATACATACAGACACATCTACAGGTATGTACACACACACACACACACACGCATACACACACACGCACGCACACGCACACATGCACATATACGTGCATATAAATACAGAGTATATGAGGGTGTAATTTAGTGGGGGAATATGTAAAGTAGAATAATTTTTCAGTAATTTACTATATACGTCAACCGTGTCGCGTCTTCTGTAAATCCATTATGATATTGAGATCGTCAAGAAATTTCTTAGTACATAAAATTATATATTATTATAAATAATGGATACTTCATATTCTTCTTTGCAAGAATTACTAAGTGGTGCAGGAACTTAGTGAAAACAGTCTTCACTTATAAGCAACGCGTGCCTACAACAACGCTACAATATACAGTCACACAAACACACATCTTGTACACGAATTTACATTCGAATTATCACTTCTTAAATATACAATCTAATGCATTAGAACTATTATCGTAAGACTTACTATTGCTTCCACATTTCTGTTCATTTTTTTAATAGAAATGTTAGCAACTATCGTTATCAATATTTTCTGAGCTTCTCTGCATGCACTCACACATACAAAGACACACACAAATTTAACCTTCACGCACGCACACACATACACACACACATGTATGTATGTAAGCATGTATATATATATATATATATATATATAAAAATGCATTAATAGCCACGAACTGATACATGCATGCCATATTCATTTCCATTTTGCATAATATTTGAAGAGAAAAGAACAAGGCTTCAGTGTTTATAAACATAGAGGGGTTTTCCTAGAAACGTAAATCACTTCTGTGGTTTTATTGCTCCTACGTTATTCTACAATAATAACGCATCGTTCTGATATCCCGCATGAGATATATAAACTTCTCTATTTTTTGTCACTTGCTCGTAATTCAGCTTTGAGACGCGTTAATTATTTACACAACCTTTCCTTATACCACTCATGTCACTGCATATGATCCTAGTTCTTTCACAATTTTGCATTTGTAGCTTAATTGAGAATATTATGAATGTTTACGGAACCACTTTCTATTTTTTACTGAGCTGTTGTTCATTGTAGCTCTTATCAATCATTGTATCGCAAACTTTTTTCACAAATAATGAAGGAATGTATTATTTTGTATGTAATTTATTTGGAATATTGCCTGTCCTCCTGATATTCCCTATATTCTCATATATCTTGCCCCGCATTTGGTGTACTGATATTCATTTTAAATAATCTGTATAGCTCATATATCTTGTACTTAGAACATATCCGACAAATGCGATTACTTGTCGACAAATGTCATTATTTTACTCTCAGTCTTTTTAAAATCATTGATTGAATACTACGGCGTAGGCACCGTAACCTTTTCTGTATCAAAATAGAATTACTCTTCATCTTCCGGATAATTTCAGACATATCTTTCTAATATCCATTTTTTAAATATATTTTATATTCTTTCTCCGATGCAATTTTCTGATTTCTTTTTGATCTAAGAACTCAAAATTATAATCACACTCTTTACTCAAATGACAGAGTCAAGTTTGATTAGTATCACTTGAGAGTCCAACAAAATCCTTTACATTATATCCTCCGGTATTTTGTGCGCTGCGTCCAAAATTTACCGAGAACGGCGATTGATAACTCTCGTACGAATTTCTGTACTAAAACTGATTTTGGTCTGCATGGTCTCCAAAGCTTCCCATATACTAATACTGTTATCGTATATAGTCTGATGATAAGAGATTTAGGATCAAGATGAGCTACAAAAACCAAACCTCCTATTTACCAGAGAGATATACTTCTCAATGAACTGTAGGCTTTTCCCGTCATTTGTTTAGTTTTGGCTCCTCTTTTCTCATCTTTATTGGTTCCTTTGAAACTGTTGGGCTATATTGGTTGGCTAAGGTGAAAACAACCATTTCTGCTAATTTCGTTTTCGGGATTTCCTTGGTTTCAGCTTCATTCTGGGAGATGCAGCTACGTTGTCTAACTGTTTCAGCATCTAGCATGCTTCATCCTCCTTTATAAAAATACTGTAGTGTCGTCCATGAAGGCTTTTAGAGGTGTTACCCGAATTCCTTCTCCGTGTTCTGTTGGTGCTCACCAGCTCATTCATGCCTTCAGGATGTCCTCTAGGAGAAAAGCAAAGATTCCATTGTGTTGTTATAAGTAAACTCTAAGCGAATTGTGTTGCCGTACATCGTTCATATGATTCAAATTGATTGTTTATCCGCATTTTCAGAAAATGTTTTTTTTTTATTATTGAAGTGTCCAAAAGTATATGGAAACATCACCCAAATATATATTTTAGTTTCTTAGTTTTCATCTTTGGAATTGCTGCAAAGTAGAAGATATTTCTAAAGTATGTATATAACTTTCAGAAAAATCATTGTGTATAGTATAAATTTATTGAAGAGGTGCATATTTCGATAACGTTTTGAAAGTTTCAGTAACAAAAATATATTGCTACAATACTTACACAACTGTCGAAATGAACTGCAAAGTTTAATCTATATAATCCAGAATGCATACTTAGCTCCTTGGATATTCTGTTTTCCTCTATTTTTTTCTGAAATTGTGTATTACAGACTTTTCTATATGTAATTTCGTGAAAATTTCTATTGACAATTAATAGATATTTACAATAACCAATGTTGCGGCTCGGATGTATTTAGATTTTGCGATAAACTTTTGTTCTCGGTACAGTCATTTGTAGTTTTTCCGCTTTCATATTTCAGTATACGTAGATGTAGAGATAAAAAACAGAATAGTAGGAAAAAAATAAATATTCCAGGAAATCAATAGCCGTATATCTATAAACAGGAACTTAAGCTTATTCAAGTGTTTATTAAAATGTGCGCGCGCATACACACACACACAAGCACACACACACATACACACACACATGCACATAGACACACAGAAACGAAGGCACGCGCACACACACACACACACACACACACACACGTACAAATACGCACGCACACATATATTCTCTTATTTATTGATTGTATGCAACAAGATATAGCAAGATGTTTTTCTTATAATCGTTTTGAATATGAAGCAAAAATATATCTCCTTAAAATTTTTAAAAGCTATTTTATCAGCATTACAGCACCCATGTATTATATATGGAAACAAGTATACATTACCAATCATATTCATAACTATTAAACGTTTATTGTCTTTATAATCTTTATTCACCGTATGCTTAAGAGAGTGGATGTCATTATTACCTTTAATGTCTTTACATATTTACAGCACTATTAACACACTAAGATATATGGAAACAATATAAACAACTAATTATATTCACAGCCCATTAGTATTTATTTGATTTTTTAATATGCATTAAGAATATGCGAGGAAGCGTTTGTGCAATAGTTGATAATGTTCCTTGCATGTTGTTCGGAAGGGGGCATTTCTCATCTTGCTTTTGGCACTTTGTTTGCTCCCATACTGATGAACTTATACTTGAGTAAGTTTAGAGTGACTGCAGTTCAATGGCATCATTGTAAAACTGGTATTTCGATTGTCTCATGTGTTATACTCTTAATCAGCTTGTGTGAGATTTTTAACTATTTCAAGGCTCAAAGTTTGGCAGGAATACTGCATACTTATTTGTACTACATTTTAAATGTAAATTCTGTAGTTAAAGAGGACGTTCTAGTAGTAACTAATATACTGCACCCGAGACCTTATCGATTTCATTATACACAGGCTTCTAGAAACGAGTGGATAACATCCGTTCAAAATATATTAACCGTTGATGTTACATCAGTTATATTTTCTAGGCTTTATTCTGGGCTGTAAGAGTACAGTAATTCTGGTAAATTGATCTTAATTTGATAGAAGTAAATATCGACATTAAAAGAATATTTCAAAACATATTATGTCATCCCATTAAATAATGCATTCTTATCATACTCATTTTATTTTCAAAATTAAAACAAAGATATGTTTTTAATTTCAAATACACTCTCCTTCATTTTCTACAATGCTCTTCCATCTATCTGGTAGACTTGTAAGGTCCCTCTTTCAAAACTCACTTGTCCATGCGGAAATATACTCCTCCAGTACTGTACTGACATCGTCTACAAAATTCATGTATTTTCCGTGCAAATGATTTGGAAGGCCGCGGAATAAATGATAATCAGATGGGGGCAATATCCGACGAATATGGTGGATGGGGCATGTTTTCCCATTCAATCTGTTCCAGCCTTTGGAATTTCATCCTCACTGTATGGTGTCGATGAATAAGTAAATGACCAAATCCAAGATAGTTTGCTCGTTCCTCTGCAGGTACAATGGGATTGTGTTCCAGCAGGGTTTATAAGACGTCCTCGTCGAGCTCTTCCAGGACGAGGACGAGCTTCGTCCTGGAAGAGCTCGACGAAAAAACACATTATATATGGCATGGCTCAATATATGTATGTATATATGTATGCGTGTATGTAAGTATGCATGTATATATGTACGTATGTATGTACGTATGGATGTATGTATGTATGCCCGTATCTATCTATCTATCTATCTATCTATCTATCTATCTATCTATCGATCTATCTATCTGTCTATCTATCTATCTATCTATCTATCTATCTATCTATCTATCTATCGATATCACTTGTGATAATATTTGACACAATTAATAAAGGAAACAAACACGTAAGCGCAAACATTGACGGAATATTATGACGCATAGTTTGCACACTGTTTCTAGCTACCCTATCAATTATCAAATATCGTACCACAAAACCATTCGTTGCTACTTAAAAATTTCGTAGTACAACTGATTCTCAAAATGCTTCAGTACTGAAGTTCCAAATGAGATATAAAAACTGCGCCACATTACGTAAAATATCCTCCTCTAATTTTTTTTACCATCCAATTGATGTACTCTTTAATATTGCCTAATAACAATTCAAAAAACAACTTTGTGGTCAATATATCATACTGAAATTGGGATATTATGACATTATCAGTTTGATACCTCTGTTTCACTATACATAACAGAGGAATGAATTGAGATTGTAGGTACCTACGTGATCAAATACCACTTTTTATAATGGAAATACTACAGAGAAAATTGACTTCACCGTTCTCCTTAGAATTGAGGACATATATACCAAACAATCACTGAAGCTGAGCTACGTCACTGAACGCTATATGAATTTACGTCAAAGCAAGACATTAATATATTTATGTTTGGTAATATGATTTAGAATGAATTTTCACAACCTAAGAAATATATATACACATCGCTATAGATGTATAGGGATATATATTTGTATATATATATATATATATATATATATATATATATATATATATATATATATATATATATATATATATATATATAGTCTATTGATATACAGAGTGCAGTGAATAAACTCTCGTCTAAAAAACGCAAAAATGAAAATAACCCTGATATTCAGTTTTAACACAGATATTTACTTGGAAATGGTTGCGTGGCTTTCAATATATATATAATAAAAATATGTTACTAAAAGAAAATAGAAACTACACGTGGAAATGTTAGGGGAAAGTAAGCAGAAAAATAAACGAAAATGTACATTAGAAATCAAAAATATTAAGGCTTTTTTTTATGAAAAGTAACGATAAATATACACAATTAGATGAACTGAGGTAGGAATAAAAGTAATAAAAGTCATTATTGTGAGTTGTTAAAGGGATTCAAAAACATACCCGTTTCGTAATATTACTAATTATTGCTTTGAATGCACACCGAATTCTGAACGGTGTCAAGTCTATTAGTCCCTTAGTAAAAATATTATGTGTAAGGGAGATAAGTAGTTCTGAATTCGGTGCAATTAGGGTAGATCTGGATCTGTAAGGTGAATGGTGTATGGGATGTATGGGGGTTAGTGGTATTAAATGGAAGATTAGTAGTGTTCTATATTATGTTATGTGTTCATATTTAGTTGAGGAAGATATTTATTAATGAAAAATGCCTCTTTATTCATTCTTTGTTGTGTTGAGGTGTTCTGTGAACATTGATAGAAAGGAAAAAATTAGTAAATTAGGATTAAGATTCCTCGCACACCTTTCCATGTGTCCACTGACCTGTATCTGTCTGTAATGTGGGTCGCGGATTTGTTCTTTGTTGAGAGTGGTTCTTCTACGGAGTGAAATTCCTGTTTGGCCAATATAGTTGATACTGCACCCTAAGCATGTAATGGCATAGATTAGATTTACCGAGGCACAGGTGAAATTTGATTTAATCTTAAATATTTCACCTTGTTTAAAGTGGAACTCTGAACCCTCCATAAGGTGGAAACAAGTAACACAGTTAGGTTGGCCAATTTTTTTCACTTTTGGTTCAGTTGTTAATGGATACAGTCTTGCGCTGGTTAATATATTTTTCAGTGATTTAGGTTGCATTTTACTTTTGATAATTTTGTGTGAGTCTAAATTTTTGTTCATTGTTTTATCTCTTGTGAGGATGGGAAGATGTTGGGTGATAACGTTAAAGGCTTCGTTGTTTCTAGGGTTATGTGAGGAGATGTATGGGAGTATTTGAAAGTCTGGTTTAGTATTTCGGTTGACTTCTCTTAATGTTTGTATGTCTATTTCCTTACCTCGTTTGATTCTATCATTTATTAAAAATATTGGGTAATGTCTTTTGAGTAGTATTGATCTGAGTTCAAGGAGTCTTCGATCACGAGTATATGGTACAGATTCTTTTCGCCAGATTATAAGGTATATTAATTTTTATGTGTTTGAGGTGGCATGAGTTGAATAATAGGTATTGTTTAGAATCTGTGGGTCTATAGAAGATGTCTGCTTCTATGTGGTTATTGACTATTTTAATTAGGATGTCAAGAAAAGGGAGTTGTTTACTGCTGTGTTCCATGATGAATTGTATGTTGCTATTAACATTGTTAAACATTTTTTCGAAATCGAGGAGTTTGTCCATGCTGTCTTTCCAAAGTATAAAACAATCGTCCAAATACCTCTTCCAGTTCTCCTTTAAATAGCAATGAAAAGAGGTGCCATATTTTTGTAATGATGATTGATATATTTTAAACTCTAGGTAACCCATTAGAAGGTCCACAATCACTGGCGCAGCTCGGGTTCCCATTGCAATTCCACATTTTTGTCGATAATAAGCTGTATCGAACATGAAATAGTTGTTCAGTAGGATGAATTTGAGTGCTGCGATTATGATTCTGTGGTTGATGCACCCTGGGATCTCTTGTGGGTAATTTTCTAGCCAGAAGGTGATCGATTCTATACCATAATCGTTTGGGATATTGGTGTACACATTCACCACATCGAATGATACTAATAGGGTTCCTTCCCTTATTGTCTTCGGGACGTGGTTTAGCATAACTAAGTCATCCTTGATGAAGCTTTTCACATATTTTAGAAACGGTTTGAGTAAGATGTAGAAAACGTTGCTCAACCGGTGGGTTTCACAAGCAGGGCCAGCAATAATGGGTCTCAGTTTGAGGTCAGTAGGGGAGGAACATTAATGCAGAGGCTTGGAGAAACTTTGCAAGCTTTACAAATATGTGGATTTTTGTGTATTTTAGGTAATCCATAGAATAGACTAGGTCTATATTTAAAATTGGTTAAATAGTCAATTTCATGTTTAGTGAGGCCCTTTCCATGTATTTGAAGTAAAGAGGCTAAGTTTTTAAGAGTCTTCTGTGAGTTTTATTGTACTATCATCTCATAGTAAATATTATTTTCCAGCATGGAGAATATTAACTTTTTGTAGTACTCTGTGTCCATCACCACTACCGCACTTCCTTTGTCGGCTTCTTTAATGGTGAGGTTTATATCATTTTTTAACTCGATTAGGTCTTTTCAATCATTTACATTAAAGTTGGATTTAATTCGTTGATTTTGTAGGGTATTAAAAGGAAAACTGGTAATGTGTTTACAAAAAGCATCAAGTGCTTTATTTCTGCCCTCTATAGGACAGTATTCACTTTTGCTTTTTACTATAGACTCATCTTCGCTGCTGTAGTTGTGAAGTGCTTCTGTGAGGCGTAATTTTAGGCAGAAATCCATAGAGTTATCCTTAATTTCATTTGGGTTCGATCTGCGAACGCTTGGAGTAAACTATAGACCTCTTGCTAGAATTTTACTTTGTGTAGCACTTAGGATTTTCTATGATAAGTTGATTATTTTCGTTTGTTCTTGTACATTTTGTTCCATTTCACATCTTTGTTTTTCTGATTTAGGTCTAAAAAATGGCTGTAGTAAGTGGATTGTTGTGGAAAGTCTGTACTGTGTTTTGTTTGCTGAGGAGAAAATGGGTGTAAAGTGCGTCTGTGCTAATATGTTGGTGGTGGAATGACTGTGAAGCGGGCTAGATTATGATTGTACTGAGGGTTGTTATATTGTCTATGGTTGATGTGGTTAGGGTTAAATTTATTTTTAATATTGTATTGTGGGTGGAGGGAGAAGTTAAGGTGCCTAGTTAGGTTGTGTCTTGTTGACTGATTGAAGTAACCATGTTGAGGGTTAAGTCTCGGAGGTGAATTCTTCTATTTATTGTGAGATGATGGAGGTGGATTGGTAGGTATTGGTTCCCAAAAGTTTAGGTTAGTCTGGAGGTTTCGATGGAACCTTTGATTTGTATGTAGGATGCCATGAGGATTACGTCCAGATTTTCTATTGTGGGCTGAATTCCTTATTGTTGTTTGTAAGTTATTTTGGGATGTAATAGGTTGGAACGGTGGAGTTGTTTCCCCTTGACCGTCTGTGGTTTGTGTTAGATAAGCGTGGGTTCATTTCTGTGCATGTTTTTGGTTTATTTTTCTTCAGGAAGGGGTTCTCCGATGCGTATTCTATGTTGAACTGTGTTTCGTAGTTAATAAAGAAATCAGCATGCTTTTCCCATCGTTGTAGCGAGCTTGTTTCTTCAGCTTCACAAGCTGTTTTCCACAGTTTAAAGACACTTTCCAAGCGTTGACCATCTGAATGCTTCTTTAGTTCGTTGTAGATTTCCTCATCTATGTTTTTAAATTTCTGTTCATTGCTCAGCGCTCTAAGCTTATGGAGTTCTATTTCTCTCTTCATTTTTTCCAGTGTTAGTTTCTCCCTTAATTGTCTTTGTTTGTCCTGTTCGTTTGGAATGCGTTTAATTTGGAATTTATGGGGTAGAATTATAGGTGTAGAATTTAACCAGCGTTCATAAATTTCTGCCTTGTGGTTGTTTTTGATCATGTTCCAGAAAGAAAATTTTCTGGCTTTAAGTTTTTCATTCCATATGTGCATAATGCGGTTTTTAATTGATAAAATAAGCGTGGAGGGGGTTCTATCTTGTGTATCATCTGAAGGTGGATTTTCATTTAAGTAATTATTATGAGGTAAAGAGTGAAGAGTGGTGCATAATTCGGACAGATGTTGATTGAGCTCTTCCAGGGATTGTTCTTTCTCTTCTTTTTCTCTTGCCTCTTGTGTAAATCGAGTAAGTTCATCAATCTTAATAATTAAAAGTTTCAAATTCGTGTTGATCTCTTTCAGTTCCTTAAGAGTCTCTTCGTTGAGAGGTTTATCTGAAGAGTTTGTTATTTGTGGTATTTTCAATCTCACGAGTAATAAAATATAATAGAAATATGTTACAAAAACAAAATAGAGACTACACGTGGAAATGTTAGGGGAAAGTAAGCAGAAAAATAAGCGAAGATGCACATTGGAAATCAAAAGAAAAGTTAAGGCTTTTTATGAAAAGTAACGATAGATATATACAATTAGATGAACTGAGGTAGGAATAAATGTAATAAAAGTCATTATTGGGAGTTGTTAAAGAGATTTAAAAGCATATCGGTTTCGTAATATTACTAATCATTGCTTTGAATGTACACCGAATTCTGAACGGTGTCAAGTCTATTAGTCCCTTAGTAAAAAGATTATGTGTAAGGGAGATACAGAATGGACAAACTCTTCGATTTCAAACTAATTCTTAACAATATTAATAGCAACATACAATTCACCATGGAACACACAGCAAACAACTCCCTTTTCTTGACATCCTAATTAAAATAGTCAATAACCACATTGAAACAGACATCTTCTATAAACCAAAAAGATTCTAAACAATACCTATTATTCAACTCATGCCACTCCAAACACATAAAAATTAATATACCTTATAATCTGGCGAAAATGATCTGTACCATAGTTTCGGACTCCTATACTCGTGAACGAAGACCCCTTGAACTCAGATCAATACTAATCAAAAGACATTAGCCAATATCTTTAATAAATGATGGAATCAAACGAGCTAAGGAAATAGACATAAAAACATATTAAGGGAAGTCAACCGAAATACAAAACCAGACTTTAAAATACTCCCATACATCTCCACACATAACCCTAGAAACAACGAAGCCTTTAACGTTATCATCCAAAATCTTCCCATCATCAAAAGAGATAAAACAATGAACAAAATTTTAGACTCACACAAAATTATCAAAAGTAAAATGCAACCTAAATCACTGAAAAATATATATACACCAGCGCAAGACTGTATCCATTAACAACTGAACCAAAAGTGAAAAAATGTGGCCGACCTAACTATGGTACTTGCCTTCACCTTATGGAGGGTTCAGAGTTGCACTTTAAACAAGGTGAAATAATTAAGATTAAATCAAATTTCACCTGTGCCTCGGAAAACCAGTATGTT
>NC_142936.1:27374178-27376678 GCF_046866305.1 Octopus bimaculoides | reverse complement strand
GCCTTCCCCCACTGGCCAGCCCGAGTCTATAACAACTACAAGCATCCTCTCCTGTTTAACCCACCACACCTATTCAATCTTCTATAGCCAGGATGCGGGAAATCTTACGGTTCGCACCACCTTTCTCTCTCCACAAGTTACATGTCTATCTATATTCTTCTTTAAAATCCTAAAATCTAAAAACACACAGACTAAGTCTATTTATCGACATCCTCCTAAAACCCTTCCTTAAACACATAAATAGCTATATCAGAGATGACTTGGATATGCTAAATCACCTCCCAAAGGAAGTCAAGGAAGGAACAATCATGGTCTCATTTGACGTGATTAATTTATACACCAGTATACCTCATAATTATGGACTTGAGGCAATTCAATTCTGGCTGGATCAATTCCCGAAAGAAATCCCAAACAGGATCAGTAAAGAATTCATTACTAAATCGGTTGAATTCATCTTACGAAACAACCACTTCATGTTTGACAATACTTTCTACCGACAAAAATCCGGAATTGCTATGGGCACTAGGGCAGCTCCAGTCATTGCGAACCTAACAATGGGTTACTTGGAAATAGTAATATACCAGGAATCTTTATCAACCTTTGGAAACACCCTTTCCCAATACTTAAAAGAAAATTGGAAAAGGTTCCTGGACGACTGTTTCATACTCTGGAATGAAAACACAGATGAACTCTTGAAATTCAAAAGTCTATTGAACAGTGTCAACCCAAACATACAGTTCACAATGGAGTACAACCAAAAGGAGCTCCCATTCTTGGATATACTAATTAAAAAAGTAAACCTAAAAATAGAAACGGACATATTTTACATAACCACAGACGCCAAACAATATCTACTATTTGATTCATGCCACCCAAGACACACCAAGACAAACATCCCCTTCAACCTTGCAAGAAGGATATGCACAATAGTGTCAGAAGAAAATACTAGAGACTACAGACTACAAGAACTGAAAAACACACTAATTGACAGACACTACCCAGTTCAACTCATAGAGGATGGAATCAGACGTGCATCACAAATTAACATAGAAAACTTAAGAAAAGTTAAACACAGCAACACACATTCCCCGAAAATACTGCCGTACATATCCACATACAACCCCAGAAACAAAGAAGCCTTCACCATCATCACCCAAAACATACCAATGCTACATAAGGACCCCAAATTAAAGGAAATTTTACACACACACAAAATCATCAAAAGCTACAAACAACCAAAATCACTGAAAAAGATCCTCACAAAGGCAAAATTACTTTCCGAAACAACAGATGCGAAAGTAAACAAATGTGGTCGACCAAATTGTGCAACATGCCCAAACATTCTAGAAGGTTCAGAATTCCTCTTCAAAGAGGGACACAAATTCAAAGTTAAATCTAACTTTACTTGTGCCTCAGAAAATCTTATTTATGTAATAAGATGTTCGGGCTGCCACGAGAACTACATAGGGTCCACAGGATTATCGCTCAGACGTAGATGCACTCTGCACCGCCAGCAGATTGCACACCCAGAATACCGAATGATACCTTTTAGTGATCATATTGAGAAATGCGCAAAACAAATGCTACCACAATTTATAATATTTCCTTTTTATCAATGTGCCATTAAAACACCAACACAGATTAGATTAAATAAGGAAACCTTTTTCATTCAAAAATACAAACCCAAACTTAACCATTACTAACACATTTAAATAAGGAAATTCATCACCCCACTGAGAAAAAAAGGGGAAAAAAATATAGAACAAAACCATGGTAAATTAATCAAATTCTACCACCTCCTAGATTTCGATTATCTCTCCTATACCGGAAGAAATCCCTAATTACCTCCCCCTATCTAGAACTCTTCTTTCTCAGACTGGAACGAACACGAACACAATGAAGTAGAGAAATTTGAAAAGACAACACGAAACCGGTTATTTCTCAAAATACAATGTTTATATACCAAAAAGATTTTCTAACATTTTTCTGACATAATTTAAATATATACTTTAACCATGTAACACAAGCCTTCTGTAGTTTTTTCACTCTTATTATCTTTTATACATCCAACCACGTGCTTTCACATACCAACTTTCTCACACACACACACACACACACACACACACACACACGCATACACACACACACACACACACACACACACACACACACACACATATATATATATATATATATATATATATGTATGTATGTATCTGCACATATCCATGACAAACACAGCTAATGTGATTCTTATGGATTTGAATATGTTCCAAGTATATTTGAATTGTATTGAATCTATTTACATGACTCCTTAGCACTGCTCACCGTAACTTGATTGCGGTGAGCTAGCATTCAGCGCTACCAGTCATTGTGCAATTACTAGATGACATAAAACCCGAAATACTAACATCCCATTATCTTATTTTGGTGTAGTTTACTAACAGCAGGGAAATTTCTTCATTAGAAAACAAGGTGAACGTCCTTATAATGGGCTTGA
>NC_142936.1:27344178-27369178 GCF_046866305.1 Octopus bimaculoides | reverse complement strand
TCCATGATTTTTTTCGCTTCAAGGTTAGCATTCCTAAGTGTTGTTTTACTTGTGATTCGGTAGTTTTTTTCTATTTCTCTTTTTAGGAGATCATTGTAATGTTCCTTAGATAATTTATACATATTTCCTGTTTTGTCGGACTTGACTAGTAATCCGTTAATGCTATTTATTTCCTTCGTTAAGTTGTTTAGGTATCTGAGGTGATTATTTCTTAATGGTGATTTCTGAAACTTCACGTTTTTCACTATTGACCACAGTTCTTCTTCGAATTGTTTAAGTTTTGAGTTAGTTGGTGGGTAGTTCTTGGATTTGAATAGTTTTTTAAAATCCGAATATGGGTCCTTGTTTTTTTGTAGGTCGTTCTTGTTATCGAAGAAGTATGTTATCCATCTCACTCGGTTTATAAAAGAGTTTGTCTTACGGATAAGCTGCTTAAGGAATGTATTCTTTGGTGGAATGGGTATGTCCATTAAGTGATGCGTTGACGTTAAATAACTCCATTTTTGGAAACTATTAAGGTAGCAGGTTTAATTATGGACCTGTTTAAAATATATTTAATTATATGTATTTCTTCTATCTTAATGAATAAAAATTCTTCGGATAGAATAAATGGGTTAATAGAAACCAATGTAGCAAAGAACACAAAATAACTGTGGTGTAGTTCCTGTTTTTAAGGCAGGAACTCCTTGAAAATTTGGGTATTTGAGTATATTTAAAAATTTTAAAAATAAAAAAATGTATATATATATATATATATATATATATATATATATATATGTGTGTATATATATATATATATATATATATATATATATATATATATATATATATATATATATATATTTAATGTATGCATGTATGTATGTATGTATGTATGTATGTATGTATGTATGCTTCTATTAGATTGTCCGGAGAGTTCTGAGCGTTTTTCAGCTAAATGTCTAGACTTCATTCAGAACACCTGAAAACTAACACAGTTAAAACGGTGCAGTTGCTTGAAGTAGTAGTGGATTTCTTCTTTGTTCTTGCCTAAAAATAAATTTATATTTCATTCCAGTCACCATTCATTGACATTTGAAATGAATAAGCAAAAACTTTATATTCGCGTTGTAATGCTTTTCCTTCTCAAAAAGGAGAAAGCACTGCACAGAATTGAAAAAACATTCATGCAAGGTAATCAACTGTTCGAAGGTGGTAGACGACAGTCGCAGTGGAAGACTTTTAAAATTGGATGAAGATGTCTTGAAGGCAAACATCAAAGAAAACTCAAATATCACGACTGGGGAACTTGCAGGAGTTGAAAGTTTCTAAAAGTACAGTTCGTGAACACCTGGTTAAGCGAAGATACATTTCTCGATATAATGTATGGTTCCCTCACAAACTCAGGAAACAGTTGTTTGGACCGATATTCCGTTTGTGATATGCTTTTGAAATGGAATGAAAGCACATATTTTTTAAAACAACATATGACTGGAGGTGAAACACGGATTGTGCATGAAAATGTGTAAAAGATCTTGGAGTTTGCGTAAGGATCCCACCAAACATCAACCAAAGCCGAACATCCATTCCAAAAAAGCTATGTGTTGTGTTTGCGAACACTACGTCTTCTCTGTTGGCAATATATATATATACATGTACATATATATTGATAATATATATAAACAAATCAAGAAGGCTGGCTTATTAGCAATGAGAACCTAAAGGCAAAATTAATAGAGATCACAAACTTGACAGAGGGTACTAACTAGCGCCCCTTTCGCTAAAAAGAAAAGTTAAAACAACTCAAGAGCCACAACAGCACTAGACTTAATGACTGACAAAGTAGGGTACGTCCGCAGCGTACGTAGTCGAATCGCGATTTCGGATTTCGATGTAGACCATTTTAATCCTAAGCAGCGACTCTTAACGCCTAGTGTTAATCTCAACTACCGCTGTCAATCTTATCAGAAAAATCGTTGAAAACGTGCTGATATTCAAAACGGTAAAAAGTGTAAGCAACGAATTAAAAAGGGTAGCTTATTACCAATCATATATATGTATATGTGTGTGTGTGTATGTGTGTGTGTATGTGTGTGTGTCTTTGTGTTTGTGTATGTGTGTGTGTGTGTGTGTGTGTGTGTGTGTGTGTGTGTGTGTGTGTGTGTGTGTGTGTGTATCCATCCACCATCTGAGTGAGTTGCCTGGTCAGTGTCCAAGCCTCAGACCCATACCACAACACAGATTCCACTGCAGCAACGAGGAGACGAACCTTCAGGTCTTTACGTTGGTCCAACTTCCATACAGATTCTAAACTGTGGCATGCCGCTCTGACTTTGCTCTTCTTCTCAGCTATATCACCCTCTGTGTTTCCCATCTTTGCCCTCAGATACATCCATAATCTTTCCAACTACATTCATAACCTTTTCTGGCTTCTTAAATTTCTGTACCTCATAATTCGTCTTAATTTCAATCATTTTCAGCCCCACACTCATCGACACAGTGTCCACCTCCTGCATCAACTCCACTGCTTCCCTCATTGTGTTTGTCACAAGAACCCTGTAGTACTCCAGCCAGTATCTCAAAGAACTTCGTCATCCCGTCAGGTGTAATGACCTGGGATCTGGAGTTGATGTGGCGCAGAGATATCAGGTCCAGTATCTTCGTGGGTATTCCATAATCCTGCAAGTTCTTCATCAGTTAGTGACGGTCCATTGAACCAAAGGCCTTCCCAAATTCAATGAAAACGCGGACAGCAGAATGTATCTTTGCACCAGCTACCTCTAATATCCCCCTCAGCATTAAGATGTGACTGGTGATTGATCTTCCCACTCTGAAGCCGTTCTGAGTGTCCCTGAACTTCTCCATCTCGGGCTGGATTCTGAAAAGAATCATCCTGTTGAGGGTTTTTGCTACGAGGGACATATATATATATATATATATATATATATATATATATATATATATATATAAACAAAAGTAAATAAGTATATGCATATATACGTACAGGTATGTGCATACCGACATCCACCTGTATGTATAGGTGCATATCTGGGTACAGGACATTGCAAACAAACGTAGACGAGAACACACGAGCCACATAGAGAACATTCTACTTCATCAGCTACCCACGTTTTAACACCGGCGTTTCGACGAGATGGTTGTTAATGAATGGCATGAGGAACATTCTAGTGAAGTTGAACATCTTATCTGGAACATCTTATCTGGCCAGCACAGTCCCCAGACCACAATATCATTGAACATTTATGGTGCATTTTAGAAAAGCAAGCAAGGAGTCGATATCCTCCACCATCATGACTACAACAATTGGAGACTTTCAGCTGTAGAATGAAGAAAAACTTTGGGGGAAACAATTCAAACTTTGTACGAGTCCATACCTCGTAGACTTCAAGCTATAATATATTGCCAAAGGCGATCCTACCTCATATTGAAATAAATTCGTTTGAAATTTTAAGGTGTTTCCATGATTTTGTCTATCCCCTGTATGTATACACACACACACACACACACACACACACACACACACACACACACACACATATATATATATATATATATATATATATATATATATATATTATATATAAAACATTCACAATATCCGAGTATAATGATAACAGATGTGGAACGTATCAATACATACATTCTGCTAAATCCATTAGAACAAAAAAAATCAAGATTTTCGCAAATGCAGATATGAACTACACAAGCAGAAATTTGACCTACTGTATTAAATGCCCGAATTGCGAAGAACTATATAATCGCAAGAGACGGAATGCATTATAGGAACGCTTACAAGTCCACAGACAACAAATCTAGAACGCTAATGTTTGTCAAATTCAATTGAGCGAACATACAGAAACATGTGTTCAGAAAATGTTTCTAAATTTTTTCCTTTACCCAAACTACATGATACAAATGAAGTTGGAAGAAAGATAAAAGAAATGTTGTTTATTAAAATGCTGAAGCCTTCTCTGACCGGAAATAAAAACAATAATGTAAAACCCAGTTAATGATGTGGATTAAAAAATATCTTTAACGTAATTTTTTTATATTCATATATAACAAATTACAGAAGGCTCACACCAATTCAAATTAAAACGATCAAAACCAACTAAGTTTGCTCACTTATGAAACCATTATAAGCAAGACGCAAGCTAATTGGTCAAAATAAAGGCCAGTAATATCAGTACGCCCGGCAAACCGTGATGTTTAAGCTGGACGTGGGTTGCTCAAAACCGTATTCCCAAAACTTCAGCCTGTTCGAGCATTCTAGTAGGTATAAAAATAAAAAAGTCAGTCATTTTACTACAGTTGTCAAGCACTCAGCTGTCCGTTAAATACATTTTGAAATCTGATGATTACTAGGAACGTATGAAGCGCTAATAGAACGTTTTGAAGGTTACAAGATGTTTTTTACTGTTTAACCCACTTCAACATTGTAAAAAATTAATTATTTTTTTTAAATACCATAATAGAGAACGTGAAAACTAGACCTTGTTTTAACTTTATTCAACTGATATATTATTCTATACACATTTACATAATTTCGGGATACACACACACATACACACACACACACACACACACACACACACACACACACACACACACACACACACACATACACACACACACACACATATATATATATATATATATATACTCGCAGAGATACTAGGCGTTGCTTGGGATTAAAATAGCATTGCTTTTTATTCTCTTACTTGTTTCAGTCATTTGACTGTGGCCATGCTGAACCACAGGCCTTTAGTCGAACAGAAAGAAAGAAAGAGGGAGGGAGGGAGGAAGAAAGAATCGAAGAACAAAGAGAGAAGGATGAAAGGAAGGAACGTACAAAGGAAAAAACAGACTAAAAGAGGGGAATTATTACAGAGGGTGTGAGAGAATATATATAAGCAAGTGAAAGAGAGAATGAGAAAAGGGAGAAAGTCGGTTGAAAAATGTAGAAATGTATACATATTATATACATAGATAGCCTTTGTTTTATATATATGTATATATGTATGTGTGTGTATACGTGTGTGCGTATACACACACACACACACACACACACACACATATATATATATATATATATATATATGTATGTATGTATTAATACTTAGCAGAAGCCACAGAATGAGTATAGATCCGAGAGTTTTGTGCGTTGGCACTAATACCTTCACAATGACTAGTTATGTGAGGTTAATCAAAAATTCAAACCTGTTGAAAAACTCTACACCAATTCTTAACTTGTTATTTTTCTTTTTTATGTGGGCCGTAGGTGCAGCCCAGTCTGAGTGATCCGTCTTCTCGATTATTCTTAGGCTTTCAAGTCTTTCAAGTTCCTTGTTTACCTGGTCTATTGCCACGAACGATACATTCTGGTTTGGCTTAAATACAGGTGTTGCACTTTGTTGTACTGCAATTTTGCCTCCCTTTTCGTGCAACAGCCCAGTTCCTCCCGGAAAACATGTGGAAATAAATGGTTCGTCTTTTATTTCATTCCCTCAGTGACATTCGAATCTTCGACTGAACTGGCTCTATTCCCACACAACATCTATGGGCGTATTCCACAATTTGAATAGTTCCATGCAATCTGTGCCGAATAGATTAACTAAATTTATTAGCACATATATTTTTGCCGTTTCCATTTGATTACGAAATGTCACATTACACACAAATTCACTGACTAAATATAATCATGTGCAACTTTTGTAGATTTAATTAATTTCGACTGACCGACATATTTCCAGCTTTCACCATTTGCAATGATAATATCACTTCCAGTGTCTAACTGTATTTTTACTCTGATATTTAAAATGTTTATACTAACGAATTTTTTGATTGTTATATTATCATTTTCTTTCGACGACATCCTGTTTTTTTCTTCTTTGTTCCAATGTTTGGTCAAGTTGTTTTAAAGTATGCTTTTATGTGTCCAATTTTTCCACAACGGAAGCATTACGCTTTCTTAAATTGACAGTTTTGCCCCAGGTGTAGACCTCCACGTGTAAAAAATAGGTTCATTTCCTGATTGTTGTCTTGTTTGTACTATAGTTTAGAACAAACTCGATTTCTATTCTTGCTGCTTTGCATTTCTTTCATTTGGAGGCACTCTTTATGTTAATTTTTCTCTGTGTAGTGTCTTAAATTTACTATTCTTTCACTCTTCTAACACTTGTAAGGTTACAACTTGGTTTTGTTCCAGCTTAGCGAGAATTCTTGTTCTTACTTCTACGTCTGTCTCTGAGGTTAGTCCCTGAGTAAACATCAGGCATTTCAACATACCTGGCGTTAGTTTGTCCAGCTTATACTTTTCACATTCCCCCTTAAATCTACCAGCATATGTGATGTAGTCCTTTTCTTTTTTTCTGTTCTAGGTTCAAGCATTTCCAATCTGTATCGAACAACGAGCTTTCCTTGCTAAACATTTCACACGATATGTCCATTGTAGCTTTAAATTTTATGCCAGAATGTTTACTTAGTAGTACGTAATTGTTGTAACGCTCATGTTCTGCTGCCAGTTTTCTTAAGATTAAACGCGTTTTTATATCGTCGTCCCAATTTTTGCACTCATTATTGAAGATTTGTTCGTATCTTCTATAGTAAGCTCCGGAGGTAGATCCTTCATCTGGTTCGAGCTTAAACTTTGTTATCGAGTTCGCAACATAATCTGGCGAGAACATTTTTTTCAGCATTTACTGACGACTTACACATTATTCATAGCAGCAGTTGTTGCTGTAATAGTAATTGTTGTTTTTGTTGCTCTGCTGAATTGTAGCTGCTCTTGTTTGTACAGTTGTAGTTACTGTTGCTCTTTCATATTGAATAGGCACGCTACATATTATAAACATGCTTTAAAACTAAGTGGCTTCCATGATAAAATATACTACATCCACGGCACTGAACTAAAAGTAAAATTAGCAAATAACCTATTACCCCTAATTCCACCGAAACTGAAGACCATACACCAAATTAGTAAAAGAAAAAACTGAAACTATCAAAATCCCGAATCTTATCTCCTGGCGAAATGTTGTGTTTGTAAAAATGTTATATACTAATGCTGTGTAGCAATAGTTGTAGCACAAGTAAAGACCTATATTGATAGCACCACAGAATGCAAACGTAAGTATTGCGCACATTTAAAGTCTTTCAAAAATCCTAATTATAAAACTTCAACCACGCTAGTTAAGCACATTCATTATCTTAAGTCAAAAAACATACAATATACACTGGCATGGTCTGTTGTAACGAGAACTTCTCTTATAACACAAAATTGGGCAAATGTAAATTATGCATTAATGAATCCCTTATTTTTCCTCCATCCATTATTATCAAACTTACGGGCGTAGTTTACTCATGAAAACATACGTATTATACAAAATTTTCGCACTCTCGTGATTCAGGTTCTTGGTTAAACTAACTCTCATTATTTTTCTAATCACTAATTCATTTTATAAAAAATATATTACCTTCTCTGTCTTCTACCTCTATGAATTAATGATCTATAAAATTACTAAAATTCTTTGTATCATTTCAGCAACTACTAAATGTGAACTTTCACAGCTACTATTAACCCTGAAGAAGGAGGCGTTGCTCAACATTGGGTATATATACCCTTTATTTTTACGAGCAATCAACCCCCCAAAACGGTCGTAGGGCACTTAACATTTTCCTCGTTACTTTCTTCCCTGATTTTTATCTTTCATCTCTTTTGATTAATTTCATTTTCATTCTGTGAGTCGGACCACATTTCTATATTCAGGGTGTCCACAAAGTCTGGGTACATGAGGATTAACACATACTTTAATAAATTATTATTTCTTATATTTAATTGTTTATGTTATGATTTTATTTACTCCATGTAGCCAGACTTTGTGGACACCCTGTATATTTACTTATACATCATCTATATATTTTAATATATTTATATATCAATGTTCACATCTCTATATTTTTAAATGTATCAATTACCCTATATATTTTAATATATTTATATATTTATATGTTTTTACTATATCTATATTCTTTATTTGCTTCAGTTCTTTGATAGTGGCCATGCTGGAGCATCGCCTTTAGTCGATCAAATCGATTCCAGGACTTATGCTTTCTAAGCCTAGAACTTATTCTATCGTTTCTTCGTCGAACCGCTAACTTTCTGGGATGTAAACACACCAACATCAATTGTCAAGCGATGGTGGGAGAACAAACACCGAAACAGAAACATACACACACGCATACACACATACATATATATGTACGACGGGCTTCTTTCAGTTACTGTCTACCAAATCCACTTTCAAGGCTTTGGTAGGCCCGAGGCTAGAGTAGAAGGCAATTTCCCAAGGTGCCACGCAGTGGGACTGAACTCGGAACCACGTCGTTTGGAAGTAAGCTTCTTACCACACACTTTTTAATGTATCTATGTATTTTAATATATTCTGTATAATAATTAAGTATGTGCTTCTGGTGATTCTTCTATGTCAACTCTTATTGATGAAAACGAGTTGGATTATTGTTTGTGGACTGAATTATCTGGGTTCTCTTCACTTATATATTTATCTTTTGTCCCAAGTCAGTCTGAATTTCTTGAGAAATTCTAAGTGCAACATTGAATCTGAGGAAAATTAGTTTATCTCATATTCTTTCTTAAATCTAATTATATATATATAGCTGAAGGATTAAAAGTAATCACAGGACATACTAAGCATGTCTAATTGCTAGAAATAACAGTCAAAATTCTTATCTAAATCGCCAAAATAACTATACAAATCAACCGTCCGAAGGCAAAAGGGCTAAGAATATCCCAGCATACATTCAAGTATTTGGACTCACGTGAATTAGTTCCTGGACTGGCAAATAGCCTCAGCTTCCTCAGCACGTGTTACCATGATAGAGATCCCCAACCCGTCGTGTTGAAGTCTGTGCTGCAACTGATTCGTTTTGCGCCAAATTCATAGTAGCCACCAGTGTGAAAATATTTTCAATACGGAAAAAAAAAAGGAATTCACCCCAAAATAACTTGCGAAGATACTATTGACTCTGTTATTGTCTAGTGTAACGATTTAAAAAAAAGATAATAACGGAATCAATATTATAGGTGATATCAGGCTCCCGAAACGCATTAAATAAAGGAAGGATTAAAATTAATCAAAGGGCATACTAAGTATGACTACCTGCTGGAAATAACAGTCAAATCTTCGGACGGTTGATTTCTGTAGCTATTATCAGTTTATTTTGGTGATTTAAATAAGAGTTTTGACTGTTATTTCCAGCAAGTAGACATAATTAGTAGGTCCTTTGATTAATTTTAATCCTTCAGCTCTTTAATGCTTTGGGGGGGGGGCTGCAATCGTCTATATTCGAAAATGAAAAACCACATTGTACCAAAATGGGACAAGTCACTCAGAGATAGAAAGTTCGCCTTTTGCAACATGATCCAAAGCAGCAACAAAGTGGATTCATACGAAAAATGGCTCAATCTGACATCGTTAATTCTCCCCCCCCCCGCAAACTCTAGATCAAAGCCATTATAGGTGAATCCGAAGCATAAAGATGCTTTAGGGAAAGAATGACACTGGAAAAAAGGAAGATCGAAATAGAAATTCTAATCTTGAGGACTCAGACGAATGAAGATAAGTAAGATGCGTCGATGAAGAGATCAACCAAGAAATTAACAAAATGACTCAAGGCCCCAACCTAGAGAAAATCTCAAAACTATGGTAAAAGGATTGTGACAAAGAAGAACTGAAATCCCTTCAACGTTGAGAAAAAAGCGCCACGTAGTTTTTAACTATGAAACTCTGAAACAGAATACACTTCCTACAATACTTCCCTAAAGATGAAAAAATCAGAACAATGAAACACAGGTTCACACACATCAAAAAAAAAAAAAAAAAACCCAAAAAACAGTACCATCTCCCCTACCAAAAAAAAGACAAAAAAAAACAATTCAAGACCATGCACAAGAAATCTAACTACACGAAATAATTACGGAAGACGGCCCTCTAAATCACCACACTGGTACATGAAATATAAGGACACACTGTTCAACCCCCATCCAAGAACCCGCACCGTAAACCACGGTGAGAGGGAACTACACAATGACAGGGGACAACCAGATAACAGCTCCTGTCTCAACCACCTTAATCAGACACAAGGATAAGATATGGTACCAGGCATATGAGATAGCATCAAACATATAGAAGAAACCAAAAGTGATAAAAGTCATCAATCTACCACACAGATAATTAACGCCAGACGAAATCAACAAACTCTCCAAAGGGCTCCAACTTAAACCCACCCCCAACGTTCAAACTACAACGAAATGATAGAAGCTGTTGCAGATTTCTGTAGAAAATAACGACTCACCGACGAACTATACGACAAATAGAACGAGGACAAATCATTATTTAGAAATAGAAGTAAATACACTCCATCAAAAGTTCTGCAACTACCTACCTTACGAACCTACACAAAGAAATGGGAGAGAGACAGAAAAACGGAAATTGTCCTACCTATTTGAAGAATATGGAAATATTTACAAAACGTTTCATGATAAGCAGAGGTATGAGAAACAGGGAGAAAATAGAGAGGGAGAGAAAAAAGGAAAATAAGAAAACAGAAATGTGGGGATGGGAGAAACAGATAAATAGATACTCGTATAAAGGGAAATGGAGAAATAGAGGGATTGATGTCAGTATGAATATGTATGAAGTAGTGTAAAAGAAAAAGACAAAGCCATGGAGAAAAAGATGAAATGAGAGATATGAACAAAACACAGACAATGATAATACCTAGATGCTTGATGATAAATAAAATTATCGATATATCGATGAAGGCAGAATAATAATAACTTTTGTCCTTCTTACTTTGAGAGTAACAATATTAAAACAAAATATTATAAAATTCTTTACACTTGAAGGCCTATTTACCTAGCTTTGACGATCTTGACTTACGTGATTCGTTATCAAAATATAAACGAAATTCAGATTCCAGAATTTCCTGCATCTGAGTTCCTTTCTCCTATCCGTCCTTTTCTTTCTGTCTGTCTGTCTGTCTGTCTGTTTGTCTCTATCTCTCTCTCTCTCTCTCTCTCTCTCTCTCTCTCTCTCTCTCTCACTCTCAGTTTTTTCATCGCCACTAACGTTTCTGTTTCTCCTTTCTCTACTTTTCTGACTACATTTCCATGCCTCTCTCTCCCTCTACGCCCTCTCTGTAACCCCTCTTTCTCTCTCCCCTCTCTCAACCCCCTCCATCGACCCCTCCCTCTGCCCCCTTTCTCTATTCTTTCCCTCTTTATATATCTGTCTCTACCTCTCACTGCCATCTCAGCAAAGCCAACTGCGCCAAAGACCGCATTACCTTCAAAATAGAGAGAAACTGGAAGTATGAATAAATAAAAACAATTCTCCTCCCATGGAAAGACGCTGCAGAGCTTCGGTTTTCACCGAAAAATAATGGATCAAACCGAAAGGAACAAGAATGAGTTCCTTCAATCTTATGCCTTGAGTCAACCGTACGTGGAGACAAAATCTTATAAGAGCAAGCAAAACGAAAAGGAGGAAGAACAATTCAAGAAGGGTCAGGGTGATGCTATGTGAGCAAAACAAACACCACAACTTTGAGTCCAAAGAGAACAACAGCAGCAAATCAAAGATCCACCAGACGAGACAAAAGAAGACAAAGAAGAAAATGAAGGCACAAGCAAGCAGGCAAACTGAAGTTGGTCCAAGTTGGTCCAAGTTGGCGACATAAAAAAGAAAGAAACAGAACTTGCAAAGACAAATGTTCTGAAAAAACAGAAGGCCATGTCAGTCTTACATTAGCTCACTCAATTCTTATGGAAGCGGGACTCATTTCGCTCACCTGAGGGCTAGAAAGAACTGTCTCGAAGGACTCAAGACCACCCAGTCACAAAACATGATGTCTTCACTTTGGAAATATGTGGATGATGCACGCACTCTTCCTAAGAGCAAACAAAATGTAAATTCATTGCGAACAAGAGCTGCTGAACAAAGGGTGTTTTGGGAAATGGTACAACCTTCATGTAATAATGAGTCTTAGAAACACGTAGCTGCACTGAAGACCACCGAAAACAACGAAGGATCCAAGGTAGACACATGTATGTATGTATGTATGTATGTATGTATGTATGTATGTATGTATGTATGTGTGTATGTATGTATGTATTTATGCATACCTATATATACACACACACACACACACATACATACATACATATATATATATATATATATATATATATATATATATATATATATATATATATATATATATATATATATATATATATATATATATATATATATATTGTTGTATCCTTCATGTCCAGATGTGTGTTACCGCCATGATATTTTGACGGATGGTTTAGATACACCGCACCAGCGTAATAACAGTAAACAAGATAACGGTGCAGCAGTAATAGCAACGTAACGATCCCACAATCTCTTCATGAACCAACAATCAATATTGCAAATGAATTGATCAACCGACACCTTCCGACTTCACTGTGAACTCAACTCGAACTAACACAAATTTTACTCCGACCGCTACTATTTATAATCGCTAGTCCAGTCTCTTTATCGCAAGGAGGCGTCGTGACTCTCATCACAACATCTCCCGTTTTGAGATTTCGACCTCCGTAAGAAGTGAAATTTATTATATTTTGTATTAAGTTTAAAATTTCACACATTCTGTTGACTCTTCCTGCATATGTAATAAAGTCATCATCCTCTTTTTTAGTTAAATTCCAACAATCCATTTCAGTGTTAATAGAGAAGTTGATTACCAGACATGTTAGGCAGTAGCGTGTTTGTCGTCTGAAAATAAATTTCACTTGTCTTTTTGGGAAATATGAAATTACAGTAGTTTTCATGCCGAGACGGAGCTAATTTACGTAATAATAACCTTACATTTTCTTCGTCCGACCATGTTTTGCAATCTTCCCTAAAAATCTCCTCATACCTTCTGTAGTACGATTGAAAATGTATACTCTCCCCTGGGTTATAACCGAATTATGTTATGGAATTCGATACGCAGTCTGGCGAAAAGAAACTTTCAAACTTCTTTGCGAATAGTTCAAATAATTATTGTTGTTGCAGTTGTTGCTGAACTAGTTGCTTCTGCAACTCCTGTTATTGTTCTTCTTGTTGCTTTTGCAACAGTATTACAGAACCTAATAGGCCTTCTATCATTTAACAAGTTGTATTACGAGCAAATTGTTAAATAACCTACGCGAGCTTCAAGACCCTAGTCGCAAGATGTTGTATTCTCCGTCTCCAGACGTGTGGTACCACCAGGATATTGTGATGGATGGTTTAGATACACTGTTCCAGTTTAGTAATAGTAAACAAGAAAACGATGCAGTCGTGATAACCACGTAACGATCCAACAATCTCTTCGAGAACCAACAATTTATATTCCAAACGAACTAACCAATCGACACCTGACTTCACTACGAACTCGTCTCGAACTAATACACCAAATTTACTTCCTCCGGTACTATTTACAATTGCTCTGTCCAGTCTCTTTCTCGCAAGGGAGCGTCGTGACTCTCATCACATTATATATATATATATATATATATATATATATATATATATATATATATATATATATATATATATAATCTTATAGTATAAATAGATACATAAGGGTGGAAACCCACAGGAATAATACCATATGTCCAACGCAAGATATAATATGTGTGTTCAATTCCTTCAAGAATCAAGTAAATTTATAGTATTCAGTCTCTAAAGTGTCTAAACGGTACGGTAAAAAGACAGGCAAATACAACAATAAAAACTTTAGAAATATCATGAATGCTCAAAATATTTATTAAAAAAATATTTATAAACATGAATGATTTCACAGTTGTATAAAAATATGACAAATCAAGTTAAAACATTACAATATATAAACGTACATTATGCTATAACATATAATGGGTAAATATATACGGTATGATGAAGTTATAAATTTACATGTATTATATTAAAAACGTGTACATTAGGACAGGATAAAAAAAAATTAAAATAAACACAAAAAAACGTATAATATAAAAGTTAAGTTAAAAGTATACTGACACATCTACACCTCCAGACGCACAACACACACACACACATACACACACACACACACACTCCTACACACACAGCACAACAAATACATCCACACACAGGTTGTCATGCGAGAGCGAATTTGAGACATTGTAGAATCACTAGCAATGTACTCCTTCCAAAGTGAGATAAATATCATCTGTCAGTATATCGGTACATATGTATGTATTCTATGTGTGCATTTGTATGTGTGAGTGTGTGTATGTATTATATATATATAATATATTATGTATGTGCGTATGTATGAAGCCTGCACCTGTTTGCCCTCTTAAAATAGTGGTTCAGGGATTTTAAACTTAGCATACTTGATAGCACTTTTAACTTTTCAAATCTATAAGCTCCCCTGACCAGATGTACTAGTAATCTTACGAATTTTACAAGATGGAAGCAGATCGACTAGTCTTTAACGAAGCGGAGTACACACACTTCTATAGATTAGGCATAAAGTCAGTCATACAAATATTATCATTTCTCACCGAATTAACACAACTAACCATTCTTAATTCCCATTCTAATGTTTCAAAAACCCAGTTCCTTTCTCTCCCCACCAAGCTTTCTCTTTCTCTTTGATTCATTTTCTTGTGTTGCCTTTTTCTAGCTTTTTCTCACCTTTTGTCAGAGGGCAGCCATGTTTATTTTGGTTAGGGCAGTTTGTGAGATAATATATGTCATGCTATGAACTCCTGTTGGATTACTGTACCAACCGAGCATGCAAATTATGGTTGTTCACATTTAAATCCATTTAAAAAAAATTATCAGATGATATTTATTTCACTTTGGAAGGAGTACATTGCTAGTGATTCTACAATTTCTCAAATTCTCTCTCGCATGACAACCTGTGTGTGTATGTGTTTGTTGTGCTGTGTGTGTATGTGTGTGTGTGTGTGTGTGTGTATTGTGCGTCTGGAGGTGTATATGTGTCAGTATTGTGCACGCATAAATTTCACCAATATGTATCAGCTAAAAATTTAATAAGAGCCCAGAATGCCCAGTGCATTCGTATGCAAATGTCATGTATATGGTGATGAGTCATACCTTTTCTATTGCCACGCTTATTATCAGAAATGGAAAAAAAACCTGAGATAGGTTCGATGCTAACCTACGACCAAATATATCCACCAATGTATTTGCATATATAATAATAAATTATATATAAAGAAAAATGCAGCAATATTTTAGCTTCTGATTAAAGTAGCCATTTGCATAACGTTGTACACAATTCCCACAAACGGTAGCCAAACTTTTACTGTAACTCTGTTGGGTATTAAAATGGACAAATATAAACTAAGAAGAGTTACTTTTAAATATAAAGATGAGATGATCATAGATGGAACGACTTTGATGCTATGAATAATTAACCTATACATCGACAACAATAGCAGCAATGCAAAATTTACTTTTCTATCTTGATTTCCTTGCGTTAGTATAATTAACGTCGCATTTTAAATAAGATAAATTTATTTTCGTTTCGATTCCTATGGTGCCGCAACAAAGCAAACATGACACGAAGTGTGGTTATTTTCTGAGTTATATTTTTTTTGTTTTAATATTACGTTCCTTACAAAACTGAAAATCAACAAAACTTGTTCTCAAAGAAAGTAGTCAAATAATACTAAATGATAAATGATTCCGATTTGTTACAATTTGATAGCATTAAAAAATGCGGAAAAAAATAAAGACATTTTGATGGAACGATTTTTTCCCGTGTGATAGAGTTAGTGGCCATAGTAGACATAGAATAAATGCAGTATTTTTCTCTGTGTAATTACATTTCTTTAAAAAATGGAGAGTAAAATAACATGCTGCGAACGTGTTATTTTCAATCGTTAAAAAAATAAACTGAAATGGTAGCAACAAAATTTAAGCAATAACGTTTAATGCCAGTTGCTTTAATGCGATTTCATGTCACAATAAATTTAAAGGAAAGACATCACAGAAACACATTTCAGAAAATATTTCTTTAAAGAAGAAACAAAAGCTAATAACTATAATCACACAACTAGTTTTCTTGCAAGTAGTATTTAATTAATCATGAGCTGGTAGTTAAAAGAGAACATATTAAAGCATACCTAAAACGCTGTAGTTAGACCATTCAGTGTACTATCCATCTAACATGACCACGACCAAATTATAATATATTTCCTATGATTTTAATAAAATGTACAACTTATAAGTAACATAAGGTAGTTGCGATATTATTCTTGAACAATATCAGTTGTATTCAATATTTCACCTGAAATACTTGGTTAAAATATGGCTATTAATTTCATTGCAACTGAAATCTGCTGGGCCATTTAAAATGTTTTTCTTCCTCATTTGTATTCCTTTATTCCTTACACCTTTTCTTCTTGCTGTTTTTGTTTCGGTTTGGTAAAACATTCCTTGTAGATGCTCGTAGATATTGTTTGTTCATAGTATGTTTTATACCTCTATGTTTATAATTTTTCTCTCTGTATTCTTCCGAAAGTGACCAAAATAAAGATGAGCTGCTCAGCTCAGTTTTAGTTTTGCTGGTTGGAGCGGTATATATTACATTTTATCTAATTTTGTGGCAGACAAAATTATGAAAGTATTACATTGAAATTTGCAACAAAATGCCAGTGAGTTAAAAATTAATGAGCATTTTAATGTTGCACGCTTTATGTTAAATGAAAGTTTTACCTCTATAGTCATATGAAACAACAACGAAAATGAGAACCAGAAAAATAAGGGAAATTTTCAGTGCTAACTAAACACCTCTCAGTGAGACCGAAGGAACGACAACGACTATAGAGGAAGATCCACGTTAACTCTAGAAATAACCGCAACGACAACAAATGCAAAGGAAACATCAGTAGTCCTGAAAGCAGAAGCAGGAGCAGTAGTAACAGCAATTGTAGCAGCAGCAGCAACCACAACGACGAAACAAATAGCAACACCAAGATGCGATACAAGAGCAACTAAACATTAAAAGAATAATTGCCTTGAATTTCCATCATCGCCATTAACAATAACAGCAAAACCTCAACCGACAAAGACCTTCATGGAATGCTGCACCACGATACTGCTCACTCAGACGGAAAAGAGCCAAAACGAAAGATAGCAATCAACAAGAAGAGTGTAAGAAAAAATACGCAAAAGAAAGCATCGAGATTCGAACAAGTGCAAGAAATACCACCAAACAACAACACTCCCTCAGTAACAATATTCTCAAACCCCCAATAACTACCACCGCCACTACCACCAACCCAACTACCACCGCCACCACCACCACCACCAACATCACTACAACCACCGCTACCACCTTCAAAAATATTACCAACATCAGAAAACACACGCACTATCCAAGCTGCACGCAAACAGACAAGAAAAATATGTACCAAGAAACATCATAAACTAAACGGGCGCAAGTACAAACTACAAAAAAAGTTAACATACTTTATGCAGTAGACGATATTAGACCCCACAAATTGATTCAGCAATATATAGCATACCAACACACACGCAGTATCTAAAACAACACAAGATACATACATAGGCTAAATATAAGATACCCTGACAAATTAGGAGATGCTAATGGAGACGATAAAGCAAAGAATATGCAAAAATGTATTGTGGATACAGTCACTAGCCTGAAGGTCGAAACAACTGTCTTTACACAGTAGGAGTAAGTAGACCTTTCTCACTTTCTTCTTACATTAGGTACCATGTGTACACATCTCCCAGGCGATCGGTTTGGGGAGACAGAGTAGGTGAGTTAGTTCGGAAAGGTCTGGATCTCATGATACAGGACATATTTTTGGACCCAGAAAATAAGGTCGTGGCACCAGAAGCATGAATGTGTATAGAGACAAGTAAATACATATGCAAGTGTTTCTGTGTGTCAGTGTGTGAGTGTGAGTGCGTGTGTTTGTTTGCGTGTGCATGCGTATGCGCACGCACGCGTATAATGTAAATGTTGCGGAGCTATGAAATTGCTACTGACGTTGAATTTCCCTTTCATCCTTTCAAGGCCAATGAAATATGTAGCAGACAAGAAATAAGGTCAATGCAATTGACTAGTTCTCTCTCTAAAAATTTCAGGTTTTGTACCTATAATAGAAAGGGCTATTATAATTATTGGTTTTGTAATTACAGATTGATTTCATTGCAGTGAAGACTTAAGATTTCCCTGCTTTCATAAAAGACATTTTTTTTTAATTTGAAAAATATTCTACTAATACGTCATTTTAAAATCTTGACTTTTCTTTGCAAAGAATTGATGGGAGGTAAAAGATTTGGCAATTTTTGTTGCTTTCATTGAACACTTTGGTATATTACTCTAATATAATTATTTGATGACTTCTATAAGAAATACGCGGTGGAATTTTTTCCTCATATCTTCAGTACTTTAGCGGATATCAGCTTTTACTTTAAATATTATCTTGTCTATAATCCATAGGAAGATGAGGTGTTCTACACACATAGGCGCACACATAAATATATAAGCACATTCATAACTGTTGAATCTCTCTTTGCTTGCTTCAGTCATTTGACAGCGGCCATGCTAGAGCACCGCCTTTAGTCGAGCAAATCGAACCCATGACTTATTCTTTGTAAGCCTAGTACTTATTCCATCGGCCTATTTAACACTACACACTGAATTGTGGCAAGGTATGGACGGATTCCGGAGTACCGAGAAAATTATGTATAAATATATCAAATTAAGAATTCTACGAGGTATAGTACAATGCAAAATACCAAACGGAACCTCACCTCTTATATCTCATCTTTCTTCCTCCTTTAACGCCTATGTGATATAATTCTTGGGAGAGAATACATTTGCGGCTGACGATAGCTTTACATTGTCAATTATACACTGATGTAACAACTATAAAGCTTGAAACACGTGTACCGCAGAATCCTTTGTGTTTTTGTTATTATTTTTGCATTTACAATTTATTCATTCACCTCAACCACGAGCTGACATACACTGGTGCTTACAATTGTCAAGTATTACCTCTAACATTTATATATATATATATATATATATATATATATATATATATATATATACATATATACGACAGGCTTCTTTCAGTTTCCGTCTACCAAATGCACTCACTAGGCTTTGGTCGGCCTGAGACTATAGCAGAAGACACTTGCCTATGGTGCCACGCAGTGGGAATGAACCCGGAACCATGTGGTTAGTAAGCAAGCTACTTACCACACAACCACTCCTGTGCCTAATCATTGAATAAATATAAGTAATACGTTTGATATATATATATATATATATATGTATATATATATATATATATATATATATATATATATATATATATATATATATATATATATATATATATATATATATATATATATATATATATATATATATATATATATTTATAGGGCAACAATGGCTGTGCAGAAATGTCCTTCCAAAATACACCGTTAAAGACTGAGCTTCACTGCGTAACCCTGTAGCACTTGAGTAAATATCTTCTACTATAGTTTAGGGGCCACCAAATGTTGTGACATAATTTGGTAGGCAGAAACTGAAAGAAGCCCATTGTACACACACACACACACACACACACACACACACACACACACACACACACACACACACACATACACACACACACACACATATATATATATATATATATATATATATATATATACATATATATTTATTTATTTATTTATTCCTATTTACCTATCACACTATATTTCTTCACTTTTCGTTTACTGATGATTTCTTTCTTCTTTCTCCTTCTCTTTCTATAAATTGTCTTTGACGTTATATCTGTTAACGGTTTTTTTTTTAAGCATAACTTACTACCTTTCCCTACATCATATATGCAGTAATCACATTCGGTTAAAATGTCTAACTGATGCGTTTTATTTCTCTTTTTTTTTCCCTGATGAGAAGATTGCATTGTTTTACATCATTATATTACTTCTGGAATAATGCTAATGTATTCTTCGAAACATATGTCGGAAGTATAGTGATTTGAATAACACCTTCGTTTAACTCCATTTATTTATTCATTTCTCCGTCTGTCTATCTGTCTGTCTGTCTGTCTGTCTCTCTGTATTTAATTGTTTTAAGTTATGTAAGCGTCCACGTAGCCCCAGGGTATATCAATTCACGATATAATTGCATGCAAGCTGTAGAAGTGCCACAGTACACATACAAGTCTGCAATGAATTACGTCATTTTCGAAGTTAGGAGTTAATCTACAATTCTCTAAATGTCCATATGTCACAAGTCCCTGAACCAGGTTACCAAGAATAAAAAGTGATTTCAGTTTGGCAATGTCTTTTATATCTTTGAAACAAGGCTGGTGTTGAACATTACCTCCAGATAATGGACACCATGATCATTTATGCTGCAACTGAGGTAATTCTATTGAGGAAAAACGCTTCCTACACAATGCTTTGTATCTACATAAGCTGATTAACAAGAGTTGTCATTTGAAAGTGAGCAATGGTAGAGAAAAGAAAGAAGCAAGCGTGAACGAGGGACCTTGTACAGGGATGTAGATAATATTTCACAAGAAGCAAATAACGTTGAGGAAACTGTCAGCATAGAAGACAGAGGCATAAGAGAGTGAGAAGGTTGGGAAAAGAGCCAGCTTTATAATGAAATAGAAGTCAGCCCACCTGTTCCATAGATGAGATTGACCGCCATCTCAGATGGACCTTCCGTGATGAATGTAGGGTCGAAAACATAAATCACTTGATTAAATGCCTGTACTGGTTCCTAAATTTTGGGAAGGGGTCGAAGAATGTTTGTATAAAGCAAGAGTAATTCCGCAGCAGCCCGAGTAGATGACATTAAATCTATACAAGAACAACCTTTGTGTGCTGTACAGATTCCGGAGAAATCTGAAGCTGGTAAAAGAAGGGGAAATCTGATCCATAAGTGAAACAAGAACAAAAGAAAAAACAGGCACAAACAACACAGAATAATATTTTTTCCTGCCTATTTAACCTCAGCTTAATTTTGCCACTCGAGAGAATGGCAGAACACTTAAAATTATACCAGTACAATATTGTACGCTCTGGGATAATACTCCTTAATGAAGGAAATCTATGGACGGTTTTGCTCTATCAAAGTATAAATCGTAAATGAATATGAAAATGTCCAGAAGTGTGACGAGCAGTAGCACGTGTAGAGGAGGTAAACACGAGATGAAGACTATCATCAGCATCAGTGAACTGAAAGCTCCAACAACTGTTACAATTTAAAACTTTGCTATTTCACGTACCAGAATTTTGCTATGATTCTGCATTATATGATAGGGCAGGCAGCCAAAGTCAAAATTATCTACGAGCTGCCTCACAAGAACTAAGTTAGAATGATGGTAATGTTAGTGAAATTCGGCAAGGTTTTAGACAAGTGCAGAACCTCTGAGCGGAACTTAAATAATGCGCTACTACACTTTCTGTTGGTTGCACTGGAGGATCTTCTTAACACCTTCCGATCATTATATTTCAAACGTATGTTTCATGCTGAAATGGAGCTTGGTGTGAACATTTTAATTTGGATCTGTGGAAAGTTCAATACAATGTTGGCTATCGCTACATCTTGCTATAAAAACATCCCGATTTCCGAAGCTGAATCGTTGCAATATAAACTAGCATATGTTCAGTTGTCAACGTGGGTCACTTCGTCGTTTACGGATCCACACTTAACTCTCCTCTGCATATTACAAAGCTGAATCCATTCTTGCAGATGTTGGATTAGTTTCCTGGGCAATTAATAAATTATTTTTTGAAAAATATAGATAAATCGATATAAAAAATTAAATGATTGTTTAGGTGCAACATGCCTTATTACAGAGTCAGTTTACAAATCCTCAATGAGTCAACATGAGTTTGCCAGAGTGAATGTTTTATAGTAACTATCAGGAAGTTTTCATTCCACTATTTATTTTAACTACTATTGAATAATTTCAATCTATCACAATTTCATTTTCAATGGAAACTCTTATTTCTTCAGTTCATTTACATTCAGAACAGTTTAACTATATATTTGTGAAGGAGTAGGGTGGGGGTCTAAGGGAAACAGTTGCGTCTCCAACATTGACAATGTAAATATTTGTGCACTAATAGCACTGCAGAAAGCAACACAGCCAGGAAACTTTCCATTTTCTTGTTATATCTATTTATATAGAGATATAAACAAATATTTTGAAATGTAAATTTTGTACTCTTTAGACATTTAAAGAATTTGACCGGGAAGAGTGAAAGCTTTTTGTTTGTAGGTAAAAAAAAAAGTGGCAATATGGATGCGTGGACAAATACACGTGCAAATAAACACAAATACTATCTCTCTATCTATGTGTCTCTTTGTCTGTCGACCTGATTGTCTATGCATCTACATCGATCGATCGATTGATATAAACATATGGGTAATTGTTGGTTTGAAAAAAAAAAAAAATTAAATGTAGTGACAAAGATATTGTGTATCGAGTTTACAAAACTCCTCATTCGTGTTGTATCGATGATTTACGAGAGAGTTCTGTATTTAAGTCTTATAATGCGCAAAAATGAAATGTATGGAAACACACTTTGTAAATAAACCTACACCTACCAATTTCCATCCAGCATACACTTTTAAATAAATAGGATAGTCGAAGACATTCACACACAAGCTTCAAGATGTGTGTATATATATATATTTCTATACATGTACACATATACATATATACTTACAAACATACCAATATATATATATATATATATAATTTCCGCGCACCAGCTATCATCATCTTCTACAAGACGAGAGACTGAGAGGATTACAACAAGTATCAGGATATTTCACTCCTGAGTATTGCAAGCAATATCCTCGCACGTAGCCTACTCAGTTGCCTCCTGAACCTCGCGGAAGACGTCCTCCCCGATTCCCAGTATGGCTTTCGATCCTCTCGAGGCACAGTCGATATGAACTTTTGTGCCCACAAACCCCAGGAGAAGTGTAAAGAACAACAACAGCCTGTAATGTTCATCTGGCATCTAAAGAATGTCTTTGACAAGGTCCCCCGTCTTGCAATGTGGGCCGTCCTCGCTCGGTTTCGATGTCCGGAAGACTTTATTGCCCTGGTCCTCTCCCTTCGCGAACGTATGGTGGTTAGTGTATGCCATCAAAATGCCCACACACACACCAGCTTTCCATCACTGGGGGGGGGGGGTGTCTAAGCAAGAATGCGTCCTGGCACCAACCTAGGTAGGACGATTTATGCTGGCATTTATTTCATCAGCTCTTGTCCCCTTCGAAACTTCGAAACCTCGTTTGTGTAAAGTCTACTGCAAGCAAGACTGTGTAACCTTCCATGAGCCTGGTGTTGTGTCTCAGATCCTGAAGGGTCATGTCAAGAGGTTCGAGGGAAAACTTATGGCTCATTGTCGCTTCATCTCAGATGATCAACCTGCATTCACCCAGACGTTTGCCTTTTATAGAAGCACGACTGATGGTGCAGCTTGCTTTCTCTTTGTTGGACTGGTCCAAAAGGAGTTTGAAGCAGGAATGAGCTGTGCAACCACCACTTAGCAGAGTTGCAGACATTCTACTTGACGCCACTACTATGGCAGTGTTTCATTTGGCGCAGTTTAGCCAGAAGAATGTTGATGACAAATGTTTTGCTAGTTTCACCTAGAGCATCCAGAAAGAAAAGACGTCCCCTTTCATTTTCGATGCTCGAAATATTGGTGTCATAAACACCGAGTTGGTCCTCCATCACTTTGTTTTCTTTATCAACTATATACGCCATCATTTCCTCGATGTCATAGCTGATTTCTCACAGGTACTCAATTGCGAGATTGTTTGCTGCTTGTTCCGGTTGAGGCAGACCAAACGTGAAATTGATATGAACTGCCATAGCTTGCACTCCAGTGTCCATGTCATGAAAGGCCTCATTCTAAATGGCGTTATTGAACGTGGACATTTTGACTGAGGTTTGTCTTTGAATCGTTTGTAGGATATTCTCTGCCATGCTGGTTTTGTGGGTCACTCGAAGCTTGAGAAGTTCATCAACAGGAGAGAATATAGCTGGCGCAGCTGACTACTGTGCTGACTGCTGCATCCTCCGATGTCTGGTCCCAGTGAGCAGCATCTTATAGTAGTCCATGTTTGGCGCAAGCTTCTCTGTAGTTCGAAAGTCTGTGGATAATGAAAGACCGCTGGCAGTGTACAGCAGTAAATGAAAAAAAGCACTCTTACTGATTAGGGTGCACAGTGTACACCCACCGATAGTCCCACTTCTGAAGACAGCATCTTCTTCCCAGCCCTCAACGCGTGCTCCTTGATTGCATCTGTTCCATCTATTATGTACCCAGGTGCAGTACACGGAGACATCTACATACAACAGTGTTCGAGGAAACAGATCACATTGGCATAATTTGAAGAAAGGTGCGAAAGTGGTTTCTGAACTACGTTTCGAGCATTGTCTTCTGTGAAATATACACGCTGGCCATTTTCAAGGTGTCCAGATATATTTTAAGAAAGTGTTGCTACACGTAAACAGGATGTGATAATTGTGATAACAGTGCATTCATCTAAAAGCAGAACAGTTCTTCATGCAGCGCTTGTCAATTGGCTGAAGTAACATGAAAGGAATCGTATTTCATGGTATATTCCTGAATAAATAACTAACCGAAAAAAGTGGATCAGTTGTTTGGGAAAATAGGACTTACTTCTATAAGGCGTTTAATGGATAAATTGCAAAAAAAATTACTATAATAGTTCAAATGCTAAAAAATAAACATACTCAACTTGATTTACACCAAATAATATAGGAAAGTGAATGGTTTATGTCCATTGGCTAGGAAAATGAATGGGTTATTTCTTTTGGTTAACCCTAACCCTAACCATAACTCTAACCCCT
>NC_142936.1:27329178-27339178 GCF_046866305.1 Octopus bimaculoides | reverse complement strand
ATACTCATACGCCCATGCATGCACACACTCATAGTCACATACACAACGCACAACACATACGCACATGTGCACACACACATACATCTACTCACACGCACACACATATCAAACTATATACGCCCATACGGTTATATATAATAACATATATGTATGTATTATGCATCTCAACATGTATGTATGGAAAGGAATTCCACGATGTAAAAGAGAAAGAAGAGTGACTATAGAGGTGTACTCCCGTGTGGAATCTGGATGTTACCCCACTCGGATTTACGGTTGAGAGAGGGTTTGTACTCCTGTATACAGACAGCTTCAGTGACCTGTCTCAGTATTGCATCAGTGGGATGTTTGGACAAGATGTTTAATTTAAGACTTCCTAAGGAGCCCTTGTGGTAGTCTACATCATGCTGATAGAAAATGGAGTTAGGTTTCTTTTCAATGGAGTTGTCCAGGTGTTCTTTGAACCTATCATTGATACTCCTAGAAGTCTCACCAATGTATGACTCTGGGTTAGTCGAGTCATACATTGGTGAGACTTCTAGGCCAGCTTGTTGCCGTGAAAAATCATTTTACAGGCTGCTCAAGAAATTTAATATACTCTATGAAATGTTAAGGATGTAATGAAGATTACACAGGTCAAAGAAAGCTTTCGCAGAGAAATAGACTGACCATAATCTCACAACAAATACGGAACCCCAGCACTAGACAGAGTGGCCACGTAAACATATGTGAAAAAAATACGTACACCAATTTCCAGGTCTTCCCACTCTATCTATGTTTAGTGAATACCACAGATAAAGCACGGACAAAGAAAATACTTTCTGACAAAAGTACGAAGCAAAACTTGATAAACTTTAAGAGAGTACATACACAAATAGCTATTCAGACATAAAACTCATTGTACCACTTAACATGTGAAATTTACACAGCTAACAACCTAATCCTTAGCCACTGGTCTACAAGATAATTACTAACATGCCTAAAAAGGGCATTACCTATGCTAAGATAAATAATTCTAGTTAATATTTATCCAAGATATCACAGAAAGGTTCTTATGATAGCGTACTTACACAAATATTAGAGAGAACGCCACCTGTTGTCCGGAATGGGACAGGTCTAAGTCCAGTGATCTCTACAATTGGTCAATAACATTTGAACCGAGGGCAAACGTTACAACCGTTTCAATGGATATGTAAATAAAATAAAAATAAGTAAATAAGTAAAGGGTGCAAGAGAGAAGACCATGTTAGAAGTGGCACGAAATCGCTTATATCCTTCAGTAGCTTCTCGAGATAACATAAATGAGGAAAATAAATAGATAAATTCGGTAAAATGAATACAATAACTTATAGTTAAGGTGGAAACAACTTGTACAGATATTACATATGAATATATTTTAAAAATACTGCTAAAATAATGTTGGATTTTACATCCTAGATAGCAAATAGAATTCGAGTGGTGGTAATAATAGACAAACAAATGAGTACACGTACCTAAGAAAATTCCACTGTATAGCTACACGACGAGGGAAAATCACAAAACCACTAACATTTAAACGATTAAGATTCAAGACCAAATCGCTTGTTAACTGGCATTATGAATATAGTTTTCATGTTCAAACAGTTTACTAAATATATTTAATATGCATTACATTACCCTAAAAATTAGATTGTTCATATCATTAAACTTAATAATTAAAAAAATATATTAACCCTATGTGGGTGCAGACATATTATTTCTACCAACAGATCACACATTCAATCCTACATAGTAAAACCACATTTTACAAATATCTCCTGGTAAGTACAACTACTATAATACCAAGTGTAGACCCATACAATGTATAGTGAAGGAAGGTAAAATTGAGTGCAATAAAACAAACCTAACAGGGGTAATGTTGTTCCTAGGTGTGTAGGGCTATTAAGGTCTATTTTAAGTGGAGGAAGAACAATAAGTTAGTACAGAAATAAGTCTAAATTACAACCAGTGCCAACAAGTAAATACGTCCATGGTATAAAAGGTACTTGACAATCGATGTGTTGGTGTGTTTACGTCCCCGTAACATGAGCGGTTCGGCAACAGAGTCCGATAGAATAAATGCTAGGCGTACGAAGAATAAGTGCTGGGATCGATTAGTTCGACTAAAGGTGGTGCTCCAGCATGCCAGCAGTCAAATGACCGACACAAATGACAGAATAAAAGAATAACAAAAATCGAAATTGGACCTCCCTTTGTGGAGGCAAGTTACACTTCTCTCCTCTCTCAGGTTCAATAGTGGGTTTCGTGCTGTTAGAATGAAAAAAGTGCATTAATGCAAAGATAACATTTCCTTTTTTTTTCGTTATACGAAAGTGCAGTAGCGAGGATTTCCCATGCTAATGTGAAGCTACTATCACTATCTTTAAGTTCCCAAGTATGCTTACTTAATCCCGTCGAGTTAATTCTGTTTCTATTGGTAAAAGAATGCTGATATATATATAATCCTTTATTTGTTAGAATCATTTGAAATATATACGTAACTTAGATAACTTAGATTGGCTTCGACCATTATAGGCCCAGGCCATGACTAACTCAATAACACCACCTGGAAAGGTCTCGGAATACCAAAATATTTTGGTATATACTCTTAATATTCATAGAAGGTTTTTTTTATCATGTTGTTAAAATTTCGTTCTTAATAATCTTCTTGATTACCCTGAATTTTAACTCTGTACAATAAGACAATATAGTTTTGAAATGATCTTTTGAGATTACTTGATTTTTCTCTTTCTTAAATGGCTCTACTCTCCTTATCCTAGTATTTTATATAAGCCTTTATATAAATAACCCTTTTAAATGAGTACTACCAAGAAACTATAAATTCCATGTAAGGAGTAAAAGTAATAACTTTAACTATTAAAACTGTAAAATAATACCTCAATTTATATATGGAAATATTAGTGTAAAATTTGGAATGTCCCCATAACTTAATATTCTTTTAACTGATACTAGACATCAATCTTTTATTGATATTAGCTATACAAGTTAAATTAAAAATTTTTAGTCCAATATATTTTATATCATTATACTTTTTTCTATATAATTCTTCTCTATTGGTGTTAATAAGCTGGTAATTAGGCTATTTTACTTCTATGGTATTCTTCCCTAATTGATTATTTTATTTCATTTCTTTATTAATTAAGTAGCCTTTATTTATTCATAAATAAATTAAGCAAATCGTTGTATCTCTATTAATTCATACTTAGCATATATAAAACTGTACTGATATATTTACTGCACGTATAAAAAGCTCCTTAGAATATAATTTTATTAATATACTAGCAGAGATATCCGGCGTTGCCCGTGTTACATGCAATTGAAAAATGAGACTTTTCTGTTATATTTTCTGTAAGGAACTGGAATACATATGATTCGAATTTCATCAAAATTGCACATGAGGGTTCTTTCCCTCTTTACACACCCTAAAAAGTTCTAATCATGAGACATGTATCCCATACTATTGATCTTTATGCTCATATTGCAAAATTTCAGTCTTCTGGAACCTGTGAAAAAGATTTTGCTCCTGCAAAATGGAGCTCATGGAGCTCTAAAATGTGGGAATGAAGGCCCCTATTGGGGGTGGGGGTGTTAATGTCAACCAGAGAAGTTGAATTGTTGGGAATGTTTTTACTTGGGTCTTATAGTATGCCTGTATATATGTGAGAGTATAGTCTCACTTTAATAGTTTCAGTATGAAATTGAAAATATTAAAGTGAAAATATTTGAAATTACAATAGCGACATGTTATTGTTTCACTTTTGACAGGTAATACTGAAATAGTGGAATAGTTTCAGTGTTAGAGTGAAAGTATCTGACATTACAGTAGAGTGATGTTATTGTTTCATTTTTGACACATAATACTGAAATAGTGGAGGAGATAAGATATTGCTGTGGGCTCGAACTATGCAGGAAGTTAAAAGTTTTTTTTGGCCTAAGACACTACATGAACCTTAAAAGAATTTTGCTCCTGAAAGATGGAGCTCATGGAGCTGAAAATTGTGGGAGTTAAGGCCCCTATTGGTGATGGGAGTATTAATGTCAACCAGAGAAGTTTAATTGTTGGGAATCTTTTTAACTTGTGTGTAATATGTATTGTTTGAATTTCTTTAAAATAGGAAATATATGTATGTTCACTGGGTTTGTAAAAGAGAGCAAAGCTACAGGAAAGCAAAACACGAATGATCACGATAATCAGTCAGCTACTGTAGCCTAGTCGTTACTACTCCCCAATGTAGGATTCTTCACCATACAGTTGACAGGTACAGTTTTAAGATGCATTATGGATCTATAGCAATTGGAAGGGCATGACTCAATAGAAACAACAATGTGTGACGTTTGGAGTAAAGGGAAATGAAAGCGTCGGCTCTGGAGTTTGCAAATGACCACTCTACCGATAGGTAACTGGGCAGAAAATATTTACAATCAATAAATGTCTTCGAACAACCAGTCACTCATCTGGGAAGGCCTTGAAATCAATGTTACCAACTGGGGACTATATGTGTCGCAGTGGTAATAAAAAGACTCAAAGGAGGTCTGCAACGAAATAATTTTACTCACCACTTTGCAAGTGAATCAGTGGAGGCAAAGACGAGTCTCATTTACTTGACAATTTGTGCACCACATTGCAGAAATCACAATGTAAGTATATCTAAAAGGATAGTCTTACACTGTTGTACCGTTGAATTACAAATAATGCTCATATGTTATGTTCGGGTGACCCTATAGCTACCAATGGTACAACTGTATTCGTTTTTGCTTAGGAAAAATGACTAAATTGTGGGTGTGAAGTCCCCATGAAGGGGTCTTTGTAACTTCTAAGAAGAAAATTTTTTAGAAATATTACTTTATTTGTGTGTAATCTGTATGGTTAAAATTTCATCAACATCAAAAATATATGAATTTTCATGGGGGTTATGGCCATTATGCATAGCATATAATTTCCAAATTTCTTAAAGATCCATTCAATACTTTTGACGTAGTTTTGGATAAAAAAAACAAATGACTAACGTGTGTGTTTGTGTGCATATATATGTGTGTGTGTATGGGTGTATATATGTATAGATATATGTATGCATTTATATGTGTACATATTAGATATACACCTATATATATACATCTACACAAATGTATACATATACATGTATGCATATAGATCTATATCTATATATATATATATATACATATACATGTACATATACATGTATATGTATGCATATACATCTCTCTCTCTTTCTCTCTCTCTCTTTCTCTCTTTCTCTCTCTCTCTCTCTGTATATATATATGTATATATATATATATATATATATATATATATATATATATATATATATATATATATATACACACCATTAAAGTGAAAGTATTTGACATGAGTGTTTTTGTTTCACTTTTGACACGTAATACTTAAATAGTGGAGGAGATATTATGTTGCCGTGGGCTCGAACTCTGCAAGAAGTTAAAAATTGGTTGTGTAGTTCTCGAGTTTTAGGGAAACACACACACACAGACAGACAGACAGACAGACATACAGACACACACACATTCTCATTTGTATATATATAGATAAATAGAATGTTCTTTTACCTCAATACTCCTTTATTAATATAAGTATATACCTATTAATCAATATTCATAGATACCATATGAATAAGTGTGCAGTATATATAAATATTAAACTATTTCTGAATAATTTTCTTTTCTTTTCTTCCTTCTATTGTCGTATAAGTTTGGTACATGCTCAAAAATATCCATAAATTTCTATCCTTTTGTTAATATATTCTTATTAATAACCCTATGAATAGCCATAAACTTTGTCTGTATACAATATATACAACATTGTTTTAAAACTTTTTAATTATAGTACTACATTATTAGACTTCTCCTGTTTCATTATCAATGGACTGCTAGTGGGCGACCCCTTAGTTGTCAGCCAGAATCTTGTTTTAAGTTTTCCTTAAACCTCATGAGTTTATGTCTATACCAACCATGATTTCTGTCTGCTCTCTCACCCCTACCTCTAAAGATAATGCCCTTATTCTCTTAAGCTTTAGATATACAAGGTTTAATATGATAGTCTATAAATCTAAACAAAAAAATACAAATAAAATCAGTGACAGGCTGAGTCTTATTTGACATTTTATTTATTAGCTTCCATGGTGTGGCGAAATCAAGATGACTAAAGCAAGATGTTCTCTGTCTTTCTACCTAACCTCTGGGATATTTTAGGTATCACATTACTAATGTGTCCATCTGTCCTAATTTAATTAAATGCTATGTATTTGTGCAACTGAAGATTGCTCTGAATTTTAAATTGATGTAATGATTACATTGTTCAATTAATGGAGTTGCATGAAACGATCGTACTGCATTACCTCTGGATATCCTTGCTGCTTATTTTGATTTTATAAATATATATGTATATACACACACACACACACACACACACACACACACACACACACACACACACACACACACACACATATATATATATATATATATATATATATATATATATATCTCTCTCTCTCTCTCTCTCTCTCTCTCTATATATATATATATATATATATATATATATATATATATATACATATATATATTTATATAAGGGCATTACTATACAATGCGTTCGGTAAAAATGTGCTTTTTATGGTAGTCTGACCTTAGAGTCCCTCATAGCGTGAGGCATTATTGTATAGTAATGCCCTTATATAAATATAAATATATATTTCGCGAATAAATGATGGATTTTTTCCCTTATGAGGTTTTTTCACGCTAGCTACTTGATAAATTCTTGTAAAAGAATTGTCCTATTATTGAATTTAAATATATTATCAGAATATATTCAGTACTGAATTTATTCTGAGAAAAAAGCATATTTACCGAGATGCAATTCGAAATTCCCGCCACTTACATAGGGAAATAGCGATGAACAGTCTTCTATATACTATATTGGATACACGATGTTCGTTTGGTATGTTGATTCTCTGTTTACTTCTATTTTTCTTGACCATATCATACTGACGAGTAGAGGTTGTATAATCTATATATATATATAGCTGAGTTTGTGAGTGTGTGTGTATGTGTATCCAATTCATACATTTACACAATTCCAAATTTCTTGAATGAAACAATCGGAATTAATATTCTAAATACCATAACCTAGGTAACTGCGTCATTTTTTCCGTCAAAATCAATCACAGTTACCAATAAAATCCATTAAACTGCGCAAAATAACATTTCCCCCCTCTAATAAAAACTAAATTTCCTCTTTCTACGACCTTTACAAATCCTTTCAACTCCTACTTTCTCTTATGAACGTTTACGAACGATAACTCCTAGTTTCTCTTACGCATACAAAGTCATAGATTAAACTTTGCTTTTAGTTACGCTGTATGTAAACAAACAAGTTTGTTTTTCGAAGTGCTGAAATGTATGGTAGTACAAATAGAAAGATAGATTTTATTCAACGCATAGATACTGAACAGTATACATATAAGGGATAAAATCCTTTTTTTCTTTTTAAAAGCATCTATTACACTATTTTCCTTTTGTTTCTTGACTCCCGTAAGGCGTCTCAGAACATTCACGCTTTAGTTTGACCGACAGGACAACACATTGCAAAATCACTGAACTTCATTACAAATGTGAGTAATTTTTCAGATTAACACCCGCACGATTTTCACTAGGGTGTTAGGGTTAGGGTTTTAGGGTTACGGTTAGGGGGTAGTCTTCAAGTTTAGGGATAAAAAAAAAGTAAATAAAAATCAAGTGAAGTAACTGAACGTCTTACTGTCTTACCAGTATTATCCGTATTACTCTGTTTATAAATAAATCACACACGTGATTAGATTGAAGTTAACTGAGAGATCGAAAATGCCTCGTGGAAGACCGGAATATTTTTATTTACATTTTTTTACCTCCCTAAACTTGAAGATTACCTTATTTTCATCTTATCTACATGAATTTCTATGGCGGAATTCAACCCCAAAAGAAAAAAAACATTCGTTTATTTTTTGGCTGCCATTTCTGACGTTTATAATGTTGAGTAGGTTAATGTCTAGAACTGCATGCTGACCCTTGAATAAATATCTAACATCTGTTGAATTTCATTATCATTTCCATCGACAAACTTCTCTCCTTCTGTCGCATGCTGTTTTAGAAAAAAAACCCGTGTGTAAAAAAAAAAACAAAAAAAAACACGTGTGTGATTTATTTATAAACAGCTAAAAGAAAATGCATTTCAGAGTAGTACGGACAATACTGGTAAGTCGTTCAGTTATTTCCCTTGAATATTTTTTTTTAACTCCCGAAACTTGAAGATTACCGGTTTAGGGTTAGTGTTACGGTTACAGTTTTAAGGTCAGGGTTAGGGTTTTAGGGTTAGGGTTTTAGGGTTAGGGTTTAGGTTATGGTTTAGGGTTAGTATTAGGGTTAAGTAATCGTACGGATGTTAATCCGCAAAATTACCGAAATGTGAAAACTACCGACCCTGCCATCTATTATAACTTTTGTTGTTCTGTTTAATATATACATAGATTATGCCGCCAAAGAAGAGAGCTTGCTGGGGAAAGAAAGCAACCGGTTTAAAAAGACAGCAACAGACTGCAGCAATTCACCACATTCCAGAAGCTACTTTGAACATAATGCAAAATGGTGCATCAACATCTTCTGCCCAATCTGTTAGAATTCTGGCAAAAATGTGTAGCAACAGATCGCCAGCAATTGCTTCATCAGAAATTGCCGTCCTAGCTCCTGCGAAAAGGGATTACCCTGCTATGTATAATCAGGGCAGTGCAAAAAGTTGTTTTGCACATATCATTTGTATAGCCAATTAGACGGATGAAATTTACGTACGATTAATAATGTTACGCAAAACAGCCTTCGAACTTGCCCTTTTAATTTCATCGTCTTTTGAATTACGAACATATTTACATCATAAGTGTTTTTTCGTTGTAAGTCTTTCTTTTTTAGTTGATTTTCACCTAGCAAGAATTATCGTAGATGGCGTAATAAGTCACACCCGGACAACGTCGGGTTATACTGCTAGTACTACAATAACTACGAAATCATGATCTATAATTTAGTCTGTTTTTAAGGGGTTGGCTTTGAGAGTTGCATTTCCTCGCGTTCGGTAAAAATGTGCTTTTTATGGTAGTCTGACCTTAGAGTCCCTCATAGCGTGAGGCATTATTGTATAGTAATGCACTTATATAAATATAAATATATATTTCGGGAATAAATGATGGATTTTTTCCCTTATGAGGTTTTATTCACACTAGCTACTTGATAATTTCTTGTAAAAGAATTCGTCCTATTATTGAATTTATATACATACATACATATATATATATCATATATATATAAATATATATATATTTTTTACATGTATTTATATATGTACATATGGGGCACTTTAAAATAATTCAGTTCTTTAATTATTAATTAATAATCAGAAATTTGAAAATAGGTTATAAAAAATAATAATAGTACCTAATTAGTTTGCACATTAAATGGAATAATACAAAAATTAGTTATATATTGTAGCAAAGTCAACCTATTAGAACAAATTCACAGTATATATACTTTTCTACTTTGAAGAAAACTTTGGCTATACTGGTAATTTTGTCTCCCATTTTGTAAGTTTTCTAATGTGTCGATATTTTAACAAAATGATGGTATTTTTACTTTGTAACCTAAAATGAAATAATTTTTAATATTCAAATTTTATCCTTAGCTGCAATTTTGTAAATAAAAACTTTCTTATTCTGTACTTTACCAGATGTAATAAGTTGCTCTGAACTTTTCCAAGCGTAATAACTTGTTCTGCAATTTTCCAGGTTTATAATCTTAAGAATATTATTTCTCTTGCTCGCATTTTTCCATGTAATCCATGTTTTTTTCCAGGCTAATTAATAAATTGGCAAATGGGTCAATTAGCGGTGTCGTTGATGATTTTCCCTCA
>NC_142936.1:27311678-27324178 GCF_046866305.1 Octopus bimaculoides | reverse complement strand
TTAAAATACCATCACGAGTGACAAGTGAATTATCAGCCGTACAGGCAAATTAATAATGCCCGATTGATACAGGATCGTTAAGAAAGAGGAATAATGGATAACGGTTTACTGGAACATGAAATAGAATTAGAAGGTGAGGGACACAAGAAAATATAACAATCACGGATCACAAAGTAAAAGAGACGTTCTAGAAAATAGCAAACTGGGAAGCCCACGGATCATACGGTATCCAGGGTTCTGGCTCAAAAAACAACCCAACTATACTCAGCTATATACGAGCATGCTTTTTTATTGACAATATAGGAAAAGTACACCAACATTGATGACAAAATGAATGGTAAAGAGAGAAAATGGTAAGTCGCCAACTATAGACCTATTACTGCTTACCATTTCTCAAGAAATTATTAGCTGGTTTCATAATAGATGAAGTATATAATTTAGTGGAAAATGAGAACTTACTGCCAGATGAGCAAAGGGGATATAAGAAGAAATCAAAGGGAAATGCTGATCTGCTATATATACAGAGAGCAGAATATTAAATGAGGTGTGAATAAGGAGAATGATATACCTGTTGGATGAATAGGTTACAGAAAGGGCTATAGATTACAGCAAGTGACACCCACCTGGCTCGTGGATTGTCTGAGGACCTCGGAGACAATGAGAAGATAAACAACTTTTCAGAGAAAGCAATGAAAGTGTGGGTAGTAGAAATGACATGTGCAAATGAATTCCTAGGTAACGTGAAAATACTAAGGGACACTTCCCAAGGGGCCTCAGACTCTCCGTTACTCTTCATTGTTGCTTTAATCATTCTGACAAATATATTGAGAAAATTCAGACTTCTCTGTTTTACCGAATCCAAGATAAGAATAAATCACCTACTTTATAAGGATGATCTCAACATATATACAAAAAATGAAACAGACCTGGATTCTTTGATCCAAACAGTGAGATTACTCAGTAAAGGGATTGGAATGCAGTTTAGTGTAGAGAAGTGCGCGTTACTAACTATAAGGTGAGGCCGAGAGATAAAGTCTGGTATCATAAAATCACCACTAGACAGCAACATTAGATCGCTGTAGAATAATGAGTGATACAAATGCCTAGGTGTGCTGCAAGATAATAGGAAGAGAAATGAGAAATAGAGTCACTAAATAGTACAAGAAGAGAATTAAGAAGGGGATCGAAACAAAATTCAATATAGGAAACATCATTAAAACTATAAATACATGGGAAATGCCAGTATTGAGTTATTCTGCTCCCCTTCTGAAATGGAGAAAGATCGAGCTGGGTAACGTACATAGAAGAATCAGTTAATTGCTAACAATGCACTACTTACTCCATCCTAACCGTATACTACGCAATTCCTGCCAAGAAGGGAAGTTGTGAGAGTAATACTGGCTCTCAAAAAATTGTTTTTCAAACTAAAGAAAGAATACCTCCGCAGTCAAAGACGCTCAGAAACTGACTGAAACAGTAGGAGAATTCAAAGAGAAAAGGAAGAACAACAGAATAAACAAACAGAAAGAAATAGAAATGTAGGGCTAACTCAGGCAACAAACCGAACATTTTAGAAGTGAAGATCTCTGTCTGTGGTTGGCACACAGGAACTTAGAACAAGAAACAGAAACACGAATAATAACCGCTCAGGAACACACCTTTAGAACAAATCTGATTAAGTCAAAGATTGAGGAAATTCAGCCAGACAGCCAGCAAATGTATCAATTTCAGGAAAGAAGATGAGAATATCAATCACACTTTTAAGTGACTGGTGTATACTAGCACAAAAGAACTACAAGCGCAGACATGGCTGTGTAGGCAACCATGCACTGGGATTTTAGCCGAGTGTGTTGCTTGAAACTAGGGCTATTATACAGAATGAGAATTACAAGATGTGGGATTTTGCCATTAAAAACATTCCATACTATTGAGGCAAGAAGATCGGGCACGTCTATAGAGGACAATATAAACAGTGTAAGGTTATAGATTTTGCAATTCGAAATGATAGCAGTGTCGATACCACAGAAATTGAAAAAGTGAGAAATACCAGGTTTTAGTCAAAGAACTGAGGAGACTGTGAAAGACCTTGTAATCGATGCACTTAGTACAACGCCCGAAATGACACCTAAAGACAGAAATACTTTGTCACCAAATTTCAAGATAAAAAAACCTGCTCACTAAATTAGCATGCAGTAGCGTAAATGCGAAGGGGTCTGATAAATCTGATAAGAAAGAAAAGTTTAAAGATGAAAAAAGTCGAAAAAGAAAATGGCATGGAAAAGAAAGAAAATGTACGGAGCTCAAAGACGAATACAGAAAGCCAGAGGTTATGGATGCGGATGAGATATTTGAAGGTAGAATCAGTTGTGCTTATATGTGCAGTACACGAACAAGCACTGAGAACAATATATGTGAAGTGCAGAATTGGTAAAAAATGTAACTGAGAGTGACAAATGCAGAATGTGCGGTGACACAGGTGAAACTGTGTGACATTTTGTTAGTGAATGCTCGAAATGTGCCATTACAAAAATACAAAAAGTGACGTGACAATGTGGTAAAAATGATCCATTGAGAGCTTTATGGAAATTACGGCCTGGAAAGACCAAACGTGTGACATGGCCAGATTCCAGAAAGACTTACCGAGAATGAGGTTTGCAAAATCTCGTGGGATACAATGATACAGTGTGACCACCAAATTAAACATCGCAAACCTGACATTGTTGTGGTGAACAGAAAAGAAAAAGACCCATGCCTGAATATTGAACAGAAAAGAAAAAACCCATGCCTGAATATTGAACAGAAAAGAAAAAAAAAACCATGCCTGAATATTTATTTACTTCCTGCCTGACGTATTAAGAAATATAATTTCTGTTACCCAGTTATTTTCGTTGTTTATTATCATCTGCACCCGTGCATTTCTGTATATGGATATAATTTGTACACAACGTCCAAGTCACCCCGCAAAATTCTCTGTCCAGAGAAAGGAAGACAGCTGCAGAAAGGAAGGCATATCAAGAAACGAACAGACATCTCAAAGTGATGAACAGAGGTATGCATGGCTAACAAGGGGTAGGATCTCTACTGCAGAACGAAGAGCAGTTGCAACAGAGAAGGTCAGAGAAGGTATGAAGCAGCTTTAAATTATGATCCAGAAGTTCATTACGCAGCTGACATTAGAGTTTCCGTTGGTGCAATGACAACTGAATGTAAAGCAAGGAAGTGGCCTGGAGAGACATTTCCACTGTGCTGCATTGATGGAAAGGTGAAACTCTGAAACGCCCCAACCATCAGAGCCTTTCAAGAAACTTTTGTCATCAACTGACCAATATTCCAAAACAAAATGAGATAATACGAAGCTGCACTACAGATGAGATATATATTGGATTGACCAAAAGTCACCCGACAGTAAATGAAAATTCCATAAACACTTAATATTCAAGTCTATTTATTTGGAAATATCTGTCGCTCAAGAAGGACTTGAGTTTGAACAATTTTCATTAAGGTTCGTATTTAGATGCTTTTATTAAATCCATTCAGTTCTTAAACATAAATAAATTTTGGAATTAAATGCATTAGATTTACTGTCAGGTGACTTTTGGTCAATCCCTGTATATATATATATATATATATATATATATATATGTGTGTGTGTGTGTGTGTGTGTGTGTGTGTGTGTGTGTGTGTGTGTGTGTGTGTGTGTGTGTAGAAACATTTATGTTACCTATGCAGATAGAGTCAAAGTATTTCCGTATAACATAGTCAGTCACTCTAAAGTGAATATGTATGAAATCTATTTAGTAGGTTCTTCCTCGTATAGCGGACAAAAATATAGTACCGTGCTATGAATTCTTCCGAGCGGCTATGAACCACGGCAAAGAATGATAGTGCAATAGTGGTTATCAAATGAAATAGGGGTGAGTTTCTGGAGGTGAAATCTGCCTTACAGTTTCCCCCAAATTAAATCCATAAGAATTTCCTTCAAATGTTAATTGTCTGAACAATAGTGTGGCTTGGTATGTGTGGCTTCAATTTTTGCTCAACCATATCTGTGCGTAAATGAACAGATGGTTGTCAGTTATGGAGGTGTTATAGTATTCTAAATTGTGGAATTTGTTATTTTGCTACCATACATGTTGTCGTATTATAAATTTCCATATTCTATATAATATTATAATATTCGAGATTACAATGATCATAGTATAATACACATGAGGATGAAAAGAATCATATTGCCCTCGAAACGCATTACTTGTATATACTCAAAGTTATTTGACAAAGATTTGATCAAATCACATTGTCTCGTAAATCACCACTTATTAGTTGTGGACCTGAATATTAATATGAGAATCTATTTTCATTCTGTGTATAATTCAATATTCATTCACATACCATATAACAAGAAGAGTCTTGAATATTCTTTGGATAAAATATATAAATGATTAATAAGTTAATAATTTAAAATAGCATATCAGGTACAATCATATTCAGTGCACTTCTTGAAAATATAACCGTTTCAATTCCAAAGCAGTAAGAAAATATCACTGCTTATTAATATTTGTTATTCAATATTGAATAGTTTCTAACTGACCATCAACATAAAAAGAAAACAACAAAAAAAACCCCTCCTGAAATTGAAACGTGTCAATGCACGAAAAATGTTGTTTGTAAATCTCATCTTTTCTTTCAATTGTCTCTGATGTATCGTGATTTATCACTGTAGATTGTTAAATAATGCTTTTAATGTTTGGCACAACGCCAGCAATTTCAGGGGAGGGGTTTAGTCGAATACATCGACCCCATTACTCAAGTGGTACTTATTTTATCGATCCTAAAGGATGAAAGAGAGAGAGAGAGAGAGAGAGAGAGAGAGAGAAATTACGCCCTTGGCGTAATTTGAACTCAGAACTTAAAAGAAGAAATGCCGTTCAGCATTTTACCCGGCCTGTTAACGATTCTAACAGCTCACCGTCTTATTGATAATATATGTTACAAGCTTTTCACGGCAGCTTTAAATTTTGTCCTGATTATATTCTCTCCTTTTCAATGAATATTTTTGTTTATTAAGATAAATACATAAAATTGTCATCCAATATAATTGTCAGAGTTTAGAGAAAGAATGTAAATCAATTTGTTGTAGTTCAACCTGACCAACCGATGATTATACGGGATTTAGCATTTTAAATGTTCATCATACTTCTCTATGTTGCTTATTCATATAAGCAACGCACACGTATACTTATGCACGCCACACATGACCAGAGAAAAGAGATATAAAATATGAGATTATAATTCTGAAATATGCAAATAAAAGTATCAGACATTTATTGCTGATAGTAAGAACTATGAAAATTGAAAGAAACAATAAATCAGTTTTGGACAAGCGACAGTTCACATATGATAGTTAACACTTTATGACCAGTAACAGTCACAGGAATAGGCAGTGGAAAATTGGAATCGTGGCACAATATCACACGTTGAATATTTAAATGAGAATTATGATTAATATTACCTTTAAAATTACATTTAACAAAGAGTTAAAATCAGTGAAGTACACTAGAAACGTCGAATATATTGCATTTAACTCGTTAAATAGTACAATAGATTAGTGATAAAGATAATTAAAAGGTTAGTGTAATGTGTTCTATGCTTCGAAATTTCTATGTGTACGAGCTAAGTAATCTTTTAAATGAAATTTTCAGGTCATACTATAAGCTCTGTCCGATTTTACCTTTTTTTAAAATTGAATGTAATTTAATAGTATTTTTGGATCTTTTTTAAAACGGGGGCCACATTTTTCATTAACGAAACACTTTGAAACTTGGAACACTGGTAGAATGTGTCATATAAAACATCCTTTTCTCTTAGTCTTCTTAAAAAAAAAAAAGAAATCCATAAATTATTCCATGTTAAAGTTGTCGTATTTCTGTAATTTCAACCAATCACTGACGTCCATTCAGCCGATATACATTAAGTGCCGACTACATAAACAAACGATTCTGAAACAATTAACCCTAACCCTAACCCTAACTCTAACCCTAACCCTAACCCTAGGGTTAGGGTTAGGGTTAGGGTTAGGGTTAGAGCTAGGGTTAGGGTTAAAGCAAATTTAAAATGAAAAAAGCAAATAAAACGAAGGTATGGAGATTAAATACGCTTTACATCGTTTAATGAGCCAAAGGAGTAAATGTAAACAACTGAATACTTGTCAGTGATTGGTTGAAATTATCGAAATAAGACAATTTTTTACATGAAATAAATTCGGATACAAAAATATTTTTCTGTTCTATAACACAAAATAGATAAGTATACGAAGTTTGAAAGTCTTTCGGTACCAAAAACACTACGTAAAACATTAATGAAAAATGTGGCCCCCGTTTTAAAAAAGATCCGTATTTTTTAATGTCTAATGGAATTAAAAATTGTTTGTATACATTTGTGTACATTTAAACTAGTTAAGTATTATTTTACAGAAGAATAGAATTAAAATTTCTTTGATTAAAACCTTTTCTAACATGGAAGTATCCAAAGAGTATTTGAGGCACATAATGCCGTATGAGTACAAAAAAGGAAACTCTGCAGCTGAAGCGACTCGAAACATACACTCAGTTTATGGGAAAGTATGCTTGAATGAAAGAAGTTGCAGAAGATGGTTTGCAAAATTCAGAAGTGGGGATTTCAGCCTTGAAGGTGAAGGTCGAACAGGGCGTCCAGTGGAGTTTGCTGATAAGCTCCTTGAGGCATTACTTGAAGAAAAATCCTGCATTACCAGTTGAAGAATTGGCAATAAAGCTTAGTTCAATCCACATAAACTATTCATCGTCATCTTCAACAACTTGGGAAGGTTCCTAAACTTAGAAAATGGGTGCCTCATGAATTGTCCGATAGCAATCGCAAATATCGAGTTGACATCTGCTCTTCTCTCCATTCTCGTGAAATCATTGCACCCTTTTTGGATAGACTAGTGACTGGTGACGAAAATGGATCTTCTATCGAAATGCTAAACGTCGTAGGTAAAAGGAAAAAATCTCAACCACAACCGAGAAGGGAACTTCATACAAAAAAGGTTCTTCTCTCTATCTGGAGTATTTCACTTTGAATTGTTACCACCTAATGCAACAACCAATGCTCAAGTCTAATGTCAGCAATTAGATCGTTTGAACCAAGCTTTGAAGAAAAAAAGACCTGCTTTAGTGAATCGAAAAGGAGTGATGATTCATCGAGACAATGCGCGACCCCACACTGCAAAGATTTCTCATCTACCTTATTCTCCCGACCTTGCTCTTTCAGACTAACATTTGTTTCATAAGTTACAGAATGATTTGGGGAACATAACTTTGCACCCCAGGAGGAAGTCGACACTGACATTTCAGAGTTCTTCGCTTTGAAACCAAATGAGTTATATATTATTGCGAGTATTGAAGAAACGATATATATACATTTTGGAAAAGTTTTGGGTGGATATGTAATTTATGGCACGAGGTCTGCATAAAATACTATTTCAACTCAGTGATAAGTGTGATTTTTGAAATTGGCATAGGTGGTCAACTATCTAAACTATCTCTCTATTTATAATACTTTTCTAATTATAAAATGGGCAGAACTGGCTAGAGTATCTTCAGTTACATGGAAAAAATATGAAGCTGTCATTAATAGCCACATTAGGGCAAAAATTCAAATTTCAAACATTCTGTCATATATACATATATATATATATATACACACACACACACACACACACACACACACACACACACACACACACACCGACATATATATATGGAAAAGTAGGACGAAAATTCTATTTTCATAAAATTGGATACATTTTTATTTTATTTTTTCTGCAAGAGTACGTGGTAATTTCCTTTAATTTTCGTGACATGACAAGTTGAACTGTCTGTGACCGCAAATTACTACTATCTGTTTGTTTTGGTAAATTAGACAGTGTGATCAAGACTTGTTACCTATAGGAGTGGGTGTAGCAGTCGAATAACTAGCAGCAGCAGTAATAATAACAGTCGTCGGGGTGAAGTTGTGTACCTGGGGTTTTTACAGAAATCGGGTTCTTCGGCTCTTTGTCTTTTATATATATATATATATATATACATATATATATATATATATATATATATATATATATAAACAAATAGTAAATGAGCATATGCATATATACGTACAGGTATGTGCATACCGACATCCACCTGTATGTATAGGTGCATATCTGGGTACAGGACATTACAAACAAAACGTAGACGAGAAAACACACAAGCCACATAGAGAACATTCTTCTTCATCAGCTACACCCGTTTTAACACCGGCGCTTCGAAGAGCTGGCCAGGACGCATCGTTAAAACGGCTCTTCCCATGGACCGCACATTAAACTTGTATACACAAACCGAACCTTGCCATGGAGGAATGTAGTGGCGGACAAAAAACAAGACAGGAAAACAAACAGAAAAGGCTATACGGCCAGACGGGAAAAATTATGTGTATGAACGCTGTGAGGCACGAACTTCAAAGTGTGGACGAAGTAAGTTCGCGTGTTTGCTCGGCGATAGCCAAGGAAGAAAAGGATTATTGACCGGAATATATATATATATATATATATATATATATATATATATATATATATATTTATATATATATACATATATATATATATATATATATATATATATATATATATATATATATATATATATATATATATATATATTTATATATATATACATATATATATATATATATATATATATATATATATATATATATATATATATGTATGTATGTATGTATGTATGTATGTATATGTGTGTGCATGTATGTGTGTAAACAAAGAACAAAAAATGGATAACGGTTCACTAAAATCTCTTTATTCACTTTGAATAAACCGATTATATCATGGACAAAATTGTTTTCTACAGGTGAATTAGAAATTAGAAATTAAAAATTGGCTTCGGAAAATATGAAGATGTGGAATTTTGGCAACAAACAAGAGAATGAAAGCAGATTTCATGACACATATGGGTCATAACGTGTATTGACAGATTTTATGATGCGTTTGGGTCATAAAGCCTTCAACAGGCAAAGCCACACTAAAATATTACTTTAAATATATAAGACAGAAAATTCTACGAGGAGAGGGTGAAGGAGAGAGAGAGAGAGAGAGAGAGAGAGAGAGAGAGAGAGAGAGAGAGGAAGGGAGAGAGAAGGTTAGAGAGAGAGGATATATATATATATATATATATATATATATAGAGAGAGAGAGGGGTAGAGGAGAGAGAATAGAATGGATTCGTCATTTAAGGTTTTATTTCCCATTTTTTATCTATCATTTATCTATCGTAATCAATAAACATCTCAGTTTTCGACGCATTGCCTTCCCCTCATTGACACCACGTATACATTAATGTGATTATAATCTAGAATAGCCACTACAGCAATATGTGTATGGTAGTAACGAATGAAACCACGCCCCAATTTATCTATTTTAGATAATCGGTGAATAAGGCACGCTATTTGTTCTTTACCGATTCCAGTCTCCACTCCCACTTCTTTTTGTTTTTATTCAGCCAGCCTGGTTTTGCTTTTTCTTCTGCAGCAGACTATTTCAACAAGAATGTCCAATACACCTGAAGAGAAAGCGCACCAGATAGTTGCCGGATATTCATAATGCTATGAAAGATACATCTGAAGCGCTTTTGAAATAACTGCTGTATTCGATGACTTCTCCTATCCTCTTAATTTACACACACACACACACACACACACACGCACGCACACACACACACACACACACACACACACACACACACACACACACACACAAAAACACACACACACACATCTATATTTACTATCGTCACCATGTATCGTACCCCTGCAGTGGTAAAAAATAAAAATAAAAATAAATAAATGAAAAATTAAAATATAAAAATATAAGGCACATAAAATGCCTACAAACAATATATAAACAGTGTATATATATATATATATATACATATGAAAGAAATGAATGAACGGGAAGAGAATAAAGAAATAAATGTAAGAGTATCACAAGTATTCCATTCATTGCTCATGTGTCCTTAGTAATTACTCCTTCAGAACTTCTTGATTGAGTATTTTCAATAGTTTTGTTACCTTTAAGGGGAATATGAGCCAGGCCTAACGGGGAAAATCGAGCTATGACTCAACTTTCTATAATAAGTTCATGATGAGAAAAATCGCAAAAATGGTCACTCTGATACTGTTCCTAACTACGAAGAATAACACGTGTGACGTTTGATGACTGCGGCGAAGGCCTGCAGGACTAACTACCTTGATAGAAGGGGACTGTACGATTATTAACCAATTTAACAATTTTCAATCAAGTATTTAAAATGTTTTGAGATGAAATTTCATTACCACATACAACATAGTAAATATTTATTTTGTTCTCTTTCAGAAGTGCATGAGATGTGCATAACTACAAGCTAAATGCAAACCACGGACAAATTCCCCATGATGTTATGGAACGAGTGGCTGATACTGTTGCGGGTGGGCTGAGTGTGCGCAGTGCAGCTAAGAACTTTACCATCGATCGAATGAAACTTAAAGGATACTTTCCAAAGAGAGATTGACAACAAGGGAGTGTTTATATACCGTGGCATTTCAGTAACTGATATTTCCTCCCGACATGGGAAAAGATTTAGTTGACCATGTGATACAGTGGAGCAGATATATACCCTGAATTGTCGGTCAATAGGTGCTGTTTACTGGCTTACAAGTTTATGAAACGAAGCAATCCGGATGTATCAGCAAGTTGGGATGGTGAGAAGAAGGCTGGACAAAATTCATGATTAGAATTCATCTTTTGGGCGTGCTACTGCTTCAGCCAAACAGCGATTGATAAGTTCTTTGAAACTCTTGCCAAAGATACTCGACAAACATGGCACATTTTCCTTAATGCTGTGGACAGTGCAAAGTCTTATGGTGTTGTCCTGCTTACAATACGGCCCTACACTTCAAATCACCTCCAGGTTCTGAAGGTGATGTGAAGTGTCTTTATGTGAGCCCTTTAAGACTACTTATAGCAGAACCATAGATGGGTGGCAACTTTTTAACCACGGGAAAACTATGACAGTCTACGAAATTCCAATCTGGTGACCTAAGCCCAAGTGATTGCCGTAATGCTATTGGACATCATTGTAGGCTTCAAGCGACAGCGACATCTTAAATGAACGAGACTTTTCTCCTGCTGCCCCAAATAACCGCGAGCAAGATGCAGGTGGCGCCGAGGTGAATCGAACCCCTGAAGATGCAAGGCCAACAGGTGACAATCCTGTTGCTGACTTGTCAAGTGAGGTTGTCCCACCACAACAGAAGCAAATAGTGTTCAACCATTCTCCTTCTGTAAAACTATTTCACCCAATCTGCATCATATCATGCTTTCTCCATATGCATTCACCTATTTCCAAAAATAGCAGTCAGGAAGTAAACGAAAACCGTCGCAAAAAAGTAAGAACATGCTACGAATGTTTCCCAAGGATTAAATTTCTGAAAAGTTCTGTAATTTCAGGCGTAATGTGCCTAGATCAAAAGCTCAACTTACTCCATCTTCTCTTATCATTTCTTTTTCGTTGTTGTTAAACTGAAAACTAAATCAGTAACATTCTGAAAATTATTTTCTACCTAAGGCACAAGGCCCGATATTTTGAGGCAGAGGGCTGGTCGATTAGATCGACCCCAGTATGCAACTGGTACTTAATTTATCGACCCGAAAAGAAAGGATGGCAGGCAAAGTCGATATCGACGGAATTTAAACTCAGAACGTAAAGACAGACGAAATACCGCTACGAATATTAATCCGTATTTGATGAAATTTAGATATTTTTATTAGTATTACTAAAATATGTTTGATATTGTAACCACTTCCACTTGTCTTCTCTCCATCTCGTTTTTGTTTTTTTTCCCATTTGAATCACAAACTTCAACGCGAAATCTATTTTATCGACGACATGGAAAGGAATGGATATTAACACCCCTGTGCTTCTGACAGGATGTTATCATTAGTGTTATGGCACTGCTGTACATTACAATGACAACACAATAAGATTATCCAGTATTATTGCATCTGCATTTAGAGTTCCAACTGTGTGACGGGTTCGATTTTTTTTATTTATTGATAGGAGCGCTTTAAATGTTTTATGCTCCACCATTAAATGCAAGGAACTGAGGTGAAATCGAAAAATATTTTAGATCTCACTTGTCATTACTAAAACGTTTGACACAAAATTGTACAGCACATCTCGAATAGCTGAGGCTCTGTGGCAGGCTTTTTTTTTGTTTATTGGACTGTGTAGATTTTGCTTCTTTATGCAAACACACACACACATACTCAACACGCAAGCAGACACAGAAACACACTACATACATACATACATTCATACATACATACATTCATACATACATACATACATACATACATACATATATATATATATATATATATATATATATATATA